>NW_006782062.1:1657400-1675555 GCF_000442215.2 Lipotes vexillifer
ATTATTTGTAGACATTTTGATGATGGCCATTCTGACTGGTGTGAATTGATACCTCATTGTAGTTTTGATTTGCATTTCTCTAATAATTAGCGATATTGAAAATTTTTTCATGTACCTGTTGGCCATCAGGATGTCTTCTTTGGAGAAATGTCTATTTAGATATTCTGCTCATTTTTTGATTGGATTGTTTGTTTTTTTGATATTGAGATGTGTGTGTTTGTATGTTTTGGAAATTAATCCCTTGTCTGTTGCATTGTTTGCAAATATTTTCTCCCATTCTGTAGATTGTCTTTTTGCTTTGTTTATGGTTTCGTTTGCTTTAATTAGGTTCCATTTGCTTATTTGGCTTGTATTTCAGGCTCCCTGACTTCAGATTATACTACAAAGCTATTGTCATCACAACAGTATGTCACTGGCAGAAAAACAGACATATAGATAAATGGAACAGGATAGAAAGCCCAGAAATAAATCCATGCACTTATGGTCAATTAATCTATTGTAAAGGAGGCACGAATATAAAATGGAGAAAAGACAGTCTCTTCAACAAATAGTGCTGGGAAACTGGACAGCTACATGTAAAAGAATGAAATTAGAATGTTCTCTAACAGCATATACAAAAATAAACTCAGAATGGATTAAAGACCTAAATGTAAGGCTGGATACTATAAAACTCCTAGAGGAAAACATAGGCAGAACACTCTTTGATATAAATCGCAGCAATATTATTTTGGATCCATCTGCTAGACTTATCACTGTTTTTAAAGCATGGCTTCTAGTCTACTTTCTAACAGCCACCTGCTTCTCCCCCATGCTTATTTTGTGGGACGTGAAATATGCACTCTCCTAGCAACAGAAGATGATTCACTACAGCAATGCCAACATTACTTGTAAGTTCTGGAGCACTTTCTCAGCCTTGGCTGCACAACTACAATTACCTTAGGAATACACATTTCTTAAAACATGGATACCCAGTTCTTATTGGTAGATGATCTGATTCAAATGCTCAGAGTTAGACCCAGGCACTAGAAAGTTTTTTAAGCTCTTTAGTTGATTCCAATATGCAGCCAGGATTGAGAACCACTGTGCCAGAAAACTCAGAGTATGTGGTAGGGTGGGCATTAGAGATTCTTTTAGATTGCTGATGTTACTAGTAAATGGGTGGAGCACTTGAGCTTCTAATTTCTGTGGACAGGTTGGGGTATTGATAACTCCGATTTGAGCTGGTAAGAACACATGGTGGTACACTTCATACTGCTATTTTTTGGATGAGCAGTGGTATGGTGGTAAGTGTTTAACAACCAGATCCCCAGGGGAAATTTTTTTCATTTATAGATTTGATTATTTCCATGATGTAAATAATCCTACCATGGTTATTTTTAGATATAAAACTGATCACTAAATGCAAAGTTAGGAAGAGGTGCATAGGAATTAGCACATCACTACATAATATTTCCAATACACAGATACAATTATTACTTGAAGATCATAGGAAATACTGAAACGTATTTTTAAAAAGTAATGAGTTTTGGGGGGCAGAGTCATGATGGCAGTGTTGGAAGACACCGAGTTATCTTTCCCCACAACTAGGGTGCCTGCTGGCTACTGGTGGGGGATGCTGATGCCCAAGGAGATGGGAGGAACCCCCAAGCAAACTGCCACCTCATGAAGCTTGCAGGATCTTGGTTCACAAGCTGGGGGTCGGATCATAGCTCCTGTGGTGGGAGCTCTGAGTCCAAACCACTGGACTAATAGAGAATCTCAGACACTAGGGAATATTCATTAGAGTGAGGTCTCATGGAGGTCCTCATCTCAGCACCAAGATCCAGCTCTACCCAGCAGCCTGCAAACTCCAGTGTTGGAAGCCTCAGGCCAAACAACCAGTAAGAAAGGAACAAAATCCCACTCATAAAAAAAAAAAAATGAGATGGCAAAAAAAATATGTCACAGATGAAGGAGCAAGGTAAAAACCTACAAGACCAAATAAATGAAGAGGAAATAGGCAATCTACCTGAAAAAGAATTCAGAATAATAATAGTAAAGATGATCCAGAATCTCAGAAATGTTTGACAAAGATCTAGAAGAACTAAAGAACAAACAAACAGAGATGAACAACACAATAACTGAAATGAAAAATACACTAGAAGGAATCAATAACAGAATAACTGAGGCAGAAAAACGAATAAGTGAGCTGGAAGACAAAATGGTGGAAATAACTGCCAAGGAACAGAATAAAGGAAAAAGAATGAAAAGAATTGAAGACAATCTCAGAGACCTCTGGGGCAATACTAAATGCACCAACATTCGAATTATAGGGGTCCCAGAAGAAGAAGAGAAAAAGAAAGGGTCTGAGAAAATATTTGATGAGATTATAGCTGAAAACTGCCCTAACATGGGAAAGGAAATAGTCATCCAAGTCCAGGAAGCACAGAGAGTCCCATACAGAATAAACCCTAGGAAAAACACAACAAGACACATATTAATCAAACTAACGAAAATTAAATTCAAAGAAAAAATATTAAAGGCAGCAAAGGAAAAACAAAAAATAATATACAAAGGAATCTCCATAAGGTCATCAGCTTATTTTTCAGCAGAAACTCTGCAGGCCAGAAGGGAGTGGCAGGATATACTTAAAAGTGATGAAAGAGAAAAACCTGCAACCAAGATTACTCTACCCAGCAAAGAACTCATTCTGATTCAATGGAGAAATCCAAAGCTTTTCAGACAAGCAAAAGCTAAGAGAATTCAGAACCACCAAACCAGCTTTACAAGAAATGCTAAGGAAACTTCTCTAGGCGGGAAACACAAGAACAGACTTACAAACAGACTTATCACAACTAATGAAATTGAAACTGTAATAAAAATCTCCCAACAAACAAAAGTCCAGGACCAGATGGCTTTACAGGCAAATTTTATCAAACATTTAGAGAAGAGCTAACACTGATCCTTCTTAAACTGTTCCAAAAAACTGCAGAGGGAGAAACATTTCCAAGTTCATTCTATGACGCCACCATCACCCTGATACCAAACCCACAAAAACATATCACAAAAAAATAAAATTATAGACCAATATCACTGATGAACATAGATGCAAAAATTCTGAACAACATACTAGCAAACAGAAACCAACACCACATTGAAAGGATCATACACCATGATCAAGTGGGATTTATCCCAGGGATACAAGGATTCTTCAATATATGCAAGTCAATCAATGTGATACACCACACTAACCAACTAAAGAATAAAAATCATATGATCATCTCAACAGACACAGAAAAAGCTTTAGACAACATTCAAAAACAATTTATGATAAAAACTCTCCAGAAAGTGGGCATACAGGGAACCTACCTCAACATAATAAGGGCCATAATGACAAACCTACAGCAAGCATCATACTCAATGGTGAAAAGCTGAAAGCATTTCCCCTAAGATCAGGAACAAGACAAGGATGTCCACTCTCATCACTATTATTCAACATAGTTTTGGAAATTCTAGCCACAGCAATCAGAGAAGAAAAAGAAATAGAAGGAATACAAATTGGAAAAGAAGAAGTAAAACTGTCACTGTTTGCAGATGACATGATACTATACATAGAAAATCCTAAAGATGCCACCAGAAAACTACTAGAACTAATCAATGAATTTGGTAAGTTTGCAGGGTACAAAATTAATGCACAGAAATCTCTGGCGTGCCTATACAACAACGAAAAATCAGAAAGAAAAATTAAGGAAACAATCCCATTTGCCATCGAAAAAAAAGAATAAAGTATCTAGGAATAAACCTGCCTAAGGAGGCAAAAGGCTGGTACTCAGAAAACTATAAAAAACTGATGAAAAAGTAAAGATGACATAAACAGATGGAGAAATGTACCATGTTCTTGGATTGGAAGAATAAATTTTGTGAAAATGAGTAAACTACCCAAAGCAATCTGCAGATTCAGTGCAATCCCTATCAAACTACCAATGGCATTCTTCACAGAATTAGAACAAAAAATTGTACAATTCGTATGGAAACACAAAAGACCCTGAATAGTCAAAGCAATCTTGAGAAAGAAAAGCAAAGTTGGAGGAATCAGGCTCCCCAACTTTCAGCTATACACAAAGCTACAGTAATCAAGACAGTATGGTACTGGAACCAAAACAGAAATATAGATCAATGGTACAGGATAGAATGCCTAGAGATAGACCCATGCACATATGGGCACCTAATTTACAACAAAGGAGGCAAGAACATAAAATGGAGAAAAGACAGCCTCTTCAATAAGTGGTGCTGGGAAAACTGGACAGCTACATGTAAAAGAATGAAATTAGAACACTCCCTAACACCATACACAAAAGTAAACTCCAAATGGATTAAAGACCTAAATGTAAAACCAGAGACTATAAAACTCTTAGAGGAAAACAGGAAAAACACTCTTTGACATAAACCACAGCAAGATCTTTTTTGGCCCACCTCCTAGAGTAACAGAAATAAAAACAAAAATAAACAAATGGGACTTAATTAAACTTAAAAGCTTTTGCACAGCAAAGGAAAACTTAAACAAGACAAAAAGAACCCTCAGAATGGGATAAAATATTTGCAAAAGAAACAACAGAAAAGTATTAATCTCCAAAATATACAAACAGCTCATGGAGCTCAATATCAAAAAAAGAAACAATCCAATTAAAAAATGGGCAGAGTACCTAATGGATATTTCACCAGGGAAGACATACAGATGGCCAAGAGGCACATGAAAAGATGCTCAATATCACTAATTATTAGAGAAATGCAAATCAAAACTACAAGGAGGCATCACCTCACGCCAGTCAGAATGGCCATTATCAAAAAATTTAGAAACAATAAATGCTGGAAATGGTGGAAATTCCCACTGTTGGTGGGAATATAAATTGATACAACCACTATGTAGAACAGTATGGAGCTTCCTTAAAAAACTAAAAATAGAACTACCATACAACCCAGCAATCCCACTACTGGGCATATACCTGGAGAAAACCATAATTCAAAAGAAAAGACAGTCTCTTCAATAAGTGGTGCTGGGAAAACTGGACAGCTTCCCAGCTGTCCCACAATGTTCACTGAAGCACTATTTACAACAGCCAGGACACGGAAGCAACCTAAGTGTCCATCGACAGATGAATGGATAAAGAAGACGTAGCACATATATACAATGGAATATTAGCCATAAAAAGAAACAAAATTGAGTTATTTGTAGTGAGGTGGATGGACCTAGAGTCTGTCATACAGAGTGAAGTAAGTCAGAAAGAGAAAAACAAATATATGCTAACGCATATATATGGAATCTTAAAAAAAAAATGGCACTGATGAACCTAGATACAGGGCAGGAAAAAAGACACAGACACAGAGAATGAACTTGAGGACACGGGGTGAGAAGGGGAAGCTGGGGCGAAGTGAGAGTAGCATTGACATATATACACTACCGAATGTAAAATAGTTGGCTGGTGGGAATTAGCAGCATAGCACAGGGAGATCGGCTGGGTGCTTTGCGATGACCTAGAGGGGTGGGATAGGGAGGATGGGAGGAAGGCTCAAGAGGGAGGGGATATGCGGACATGTGTATGCATATGGCTGATTCACTTTAGCGCACAACAGAAACTAACACAGTATTGTGAAGCAATTATACTCCAATAAAGGTCTATTAAAAAAAAAGTAATGAGTTTTGAGTATTTATTTTCTTTTTAATATAATTCCTTTAATTGTATATTTCTATTATTTAATTTTGAATAATAACTTTGTTTAGCAACCGACTCACATAAATCTTAAAAATGTACAGCGGGCCATTATGACATTCTATGGACAGGCTTTGATAGGCCATGTATAAGCCAACTTACCTGCAAGCAGGATTGTTAGTCAAAATACTTAACAACGAGTTGTGGGTGGACACCAACTAATCAGAATGGATATGAGTCAGTATGCCATAGCTGTGCCTACAAGGCTTTAAGTGTCTAAAGGACAGAATCTATTCATCATTTACCTTTATGACCCTTAAGGACCCTTGCACACTGCCTTGAGCATAATGGTTGATTCCAAGTAGTTTGGAAAGATTAAATGGCTGAATGAATGGCTAAATGATTGAATAAATGATATATTAGAGAGTGACTCCACTGTAATCTCTATTACTAAAGACTCATGTTTTAACAAACCCCTTACTTCCTTTCACAAAATTAGTTTGTGATTGGCTGAGGCTTTTCATAGAGGAAAAGTAAATAGCATTTCATCTATTTCTTTCCCTTAATGATCTTCTTTTCTAAAGGTTGAGGTTTTACATTGAAATAGACATCCACCCCATCTTCCATGTGCCAGCAAATTGAAGCCCCTGCTATTCTCAGACATACTTGGCTACCATATGCTCCATCTGACTTTATTTCCTTGTAGTACTCACTTTTCTTGACTTTTCCTTTTGTCTCATGTGCCCTTGGTTACTTGGGAATCATCTACTTCTCTTTCAAGGCCCAGGAAACCTTTTTCTACTCTTCTCTATACCTACTGAGAGATTGCTTACCTTCTCACCTGTGCTTCCATTATGACTGCTACATAATGCGAACATAGTATCTAACACTTTCTATGGCTTAATAGTCTATGCATCTGCATTTATTGACATTCCCTTTCCTATCCTTGGGGAGAATATGAGCCCCTTGTAGACAACATTGTCTTTGACATCTCCTCGCTGCCCCTTCTTCTATTTCACTTGAGACTTTTTACTGGGTATTATATATTTGCAAACCCTTTTATCTCCTTTCTAGAACTTAGGCTCTTTGAAAGCCGAGTAAGTATATCCTCTATCACTGTTTCTATATAATAAAGATGTGGTGGACTTTGGAGCCAGAATGCTTGAATTATAATTCAGGCTCTGTCATCAACTGTATATGTGATTTAAAACTAATTATTTCATTTTGCTTCAGTTTCCATATCTAAAAAAATTGTGCTTAAAACATATCGATCTCACAGATTGTTAAGAGGACAGAATGTATCAATTCATAAAAAATATGCTTAGAGCAATGCCTGGAACACAGTGAGCTCACAATAAATATTAGCTGTTTTTATTCTTACAGTAAACACTTGATAGATAATTGCCAAATGAATGAAAAATAAAACATATAATAACAAACCTATAAGAGTTAACTTCTTTAGTGCCATACATATTATACTACCCTATTTCCTAGTAAAGATAAATTATGATATATATTGGGTTGGCCAAAGAGTTTGATAAACTGGAAGAGACTGCTATTGGGGGAACATAATTTGCCTATAATGCACCAGTAGAAAAAAACAAAATCACTTTAAGAAATCCCATTAGATACAAGTGATCAAGTTCCATTTTAGTAATTAATATTTCCTAAAATCAAAATCACTGCAATAAAATTGTGAAATGAAGCAATTTATTGAAGATGAAAATGAATTATCTTCTTATACTAGAATAATGTTTTAGAAGTTAAGAATTCAGAGGTATTCTTCCTTATTGCAACTGTGTTGCTCTCCTACCTGTCCAACTAGTAAATCTAACAAGAATAATAACTAAATATTGGGTAAATTGGGTAGTTTAGGTCATTTTCCAGGTATTAAACCAGAGACTGTCTTTCTAATCTCACGTGAAAAATTTTTTCATGTTATGACAGCTTCTAACTCCTTGAAAGTCTTATTACCTAGGAAAATATTTCTCAAAGATATATTATTTTCCTTGGGTCAAGGTTGAACAAGGGATTTTTCAGGTAATCAATAGAAAATACACTAGAGAAAGTATACACATTGTAGGTCTACATTCTTGTCATCAAAGCTATTTTACAACTGAGGAATAATTTTTTCCTTTGCTTTTGCTCTTAGCTAAATTATTACTCTTAGTAATAATTATTGTGTAAAAATTATGATAGGAAAACAAAGAAAATAAAAGTGACCCTAGAATAAATTTAGGAATTTCTTCCTTCCCTTCCCTTCCTCTCTTTCCCTTTCCCTAACTTACTCCTTCCTTCCTTCCTTATTTAACCTGAGTTGCTCTTAATTCTTTTTGTGCTTTACTATAGCCTAGATTAAACATATGGAAAATTCTTACTTTGCTTCTAATCTTGAGGGGGACAAATAATGTCAATATTTTGATTTCTTTTTTTTTTTGTAACTTATGTTCTTATCTTTTTACCTAGATGCTTTATTCCTGTCCTTCTTCCAAACAATTTAGGCAAAGATACTGGCTCTGCACATGCTACTGTACTATTTGTCAATAAAATGCAGTATCCATGAGGGAACTCACCTGTCTGACATTTCTTTCTTGTAGGAGAACTTACATCTATATTTCTGATTTTGCAGAATTTTATTTCATTTCTTCCACTTTCCCCTCAACAGTATCCTGGTAAGCAGTTAGCAGCAATATTATTATTCACATTTAAACGGGAGGAAATTGAGGCTGAAAGACGTGTTCGAGGTAACACAGGTAAAGCCCTGAGAGTCACTGGAGAGCTGCAGCAAACATTCGTTAGAGAAAACTTGGACTCAGAGCACACTACATCATGAAGAGGTAAATGCATTTCCTTTGAATGCGGAAAGCAAAGTGATTTGTTAGAAAACATGCAGTTTTACAAATGAGCCAAGAATATGCTTTGCCCAAAGAGACACCTGGAATTAATTGCTACTCTCTTAAGAGATCAATGAGACACATGTCAGGGGATTGGAAGTGTGGCAGAGTCACCAAGGTAGAAGACTTTTATGTTGGCAAGAGCAGTGCCTCCCAGTTAGATCTTTTAATTGCCTAAACATTAGGAGCAAGCTATCACCTTGTTGATGAAAACTGTTACTTGGTGCCTGGATATTTGGTGTCCCTACCTTCAGTGGATTTAAAATAAATTAAAGGTTTGAATATATGAGGAAGAAATTTACCTCTTAGCTAAACTCCTTAGATCAAAGTCTTCCTGTCTAAAAAGTAACTTTAATTAGGCATTATTTCTTCCTCTTCCATCTCCTTCCTTCCTTTCTTCATTCCTCTTTGCCTTCCTTCCTCTTTTTATTTTTCTGCTGAGATAATTTTTGTAACTTACTTAAAAATGTCATGAATGCTTAAAAAGAGCAATTTTAGTTACTGTTATTTACAAACTTTTAAAGCCAAGTGCTATGGTATATTAGCATTCATGACCAACAGAAAAATAAGGCTAAGATCCTTCCCTTGAGGAGGTTATAAGCTAGTGTGAGATGAAAGATATGGGTACAACTAACCATACCACAATTTGAAATGTGATAAGTTGTATTCAATAATATAGAAAGATACAAGCGAATTGTCATTGGAGTTCAGAGAGAAAGAGACTGATTCCAATTGGGAATAGTGAAGTGAGGCAAAGCTCAAAGAATTAATATCAGAGGATATGCCATCTCTCTCCTTTCTTCTCCTTGATTCGATCAGAATGTATGTCATACTGCACAGCTATTTTGGAGGGAGTTCCTTAAAGCAATATAGTAGTTTTAGACCAAATGAAAGGCATCTTAGATATTAAGTAAACTTCCATTCTGCCTCATTCTGTCATTTGGAAACATTTCTTCAGTGGAATGAAATGCTTTAACTTCAGAAATTTGCCTCAGTTCAATCCTGGTATCTTAATGGTATGCTTCTTCATGGATCATGATAGATTTGTCTTTCCTGTGTCCTCCCTACATGAAATGCAACATTAATATTAATTATGCCAGTCAATAGCAACCACGTTTGATGTGGAATTGTTGGGCAGGGATTTTAGCAAGCACAGTTGGGGAAAAAAGCACAACAAGCTAATTAATGTACTATGGCAAAGATGAAACTCTACTACAATCATTGCCAGAGTTGTCTCATTACAAACCATCAGAAGGTAGAGAATACAAGATACCTTTGAAGCAATATGTGAAAGACTAGCTAATTCACATATTTTAATACAAGTTGAAGACACCAGTCCTCAAAAATATCTTGATGATTGGAAAAAAATTCACTCTGAAGAATTCCTGAAGGTATATTTAATAAATCTATGCTTATGTGTCAACCATTGATAAATATATGCCACATACAATTTTTAGACACCTATTTCCATTAGCTAATTTCTGTTTATTCTTAATTTTGCTGGTTAGGGTTTTTTAAACTCCTTTGGCCTTTTTTTAATCAGCTATGAATGAATATAACATCTCTTTATCCATCCATTCATTCCTTCAATAAATATTCATTGAGAACCAGTATGTACCAGAAAATGTTCTAGGCACTTGGCAATATGGCATTGAATAATACATAAAAGATCTTTGCCCTCATAAACTGTGTGCTATTTTATATTCAAATAACATATACAAGGGGAAAATGGAAGACTCAATAGCAATAAGTGTTATGAATGAAATAAAGCAGGGTGCTGTTAGAAACGGTCTCAGGTAAGTCACACATTTGATGGTATCATGGAGAAAGGACTCACTAAAGAATTAGTATGGAGTTGAGACATACAATGTAAGAAGAAACCTTGTTCTATAAAAAGCTGGAGAGAACTGCTGGAGAGTTTTCAAGTTGAAGACAGTAGCAAGTGCCAAATTTTGAAGGCAGAAATGAGTTTGGTTACTCAAGAGACTGTCCCCAAAACAGTATGGCTGAAATATAGTAAGGGAGAAAATAAGCAGAAACCATGTTATGCAGAGACGGGTAGGGCAGGATAAAAAGTTTGGCTTTTTATTCTTGCAGTGGGAAGCCACCAGCGTGAGATCATGTACTTTACATCTTTAAAGGATCCTTCCAGCTTTTGTGTACAGTCAACAGGTAACAAGTATGCAATTAGAAGGAACAGACTTGTTAGGAAGCTATTATAGTCATACAGATCAGAGGTGATCAATTCTAATGATGATAGAAGTAGAGAGAAGTGGATGAATTGAGATATAAATTTTGCCAGTAGGCAAGTAAGACTTGCTACTGGGTAGGATATGTGGGATCATGATGACTCCTAGGTTCTTGCCTGAACAGGTAAGCAGATAGAAATAATTTACTAAGGGTGGCAAAGGCTAGGGCATAATTAGTTTACAGACCCAGAAATGAAGAGTTCTACATCAGATGTATTGTTTTTGATATACCGATTAGATATTGAACTGGCAGTTTCAAGTAGGTAGTTGAATACATGCATAAGAAATAAGAAATTTGTCTGTGTTGGCAGTGAATATCTATTAAATATGAAGTTAAGTACTCATATTCACTAATACATTCTTCCCTTGGTATCTGCGTGGGATTGGTTCCAGGTCCCTCGTGGATACCAAAATCCTGGGATGCTCAAGTCCATTACGTAAAATGGTGCAGTACTGTTGGCCCTTCATAACCACAGGTTCTGAAACTGAGGATTCAACCAATTCAATCTGAGGTTAGTTGAATCTGTGGCTGTGGATCCCACAGATAAGGAGGACAGAGTAAACTCACAAATTCATTAGGACAATATCATAATCCCATTTTATGGATCAGTAAAATGAGGTTCATAGAGACTTGCTACTTGCCAGTAACTGACAATTAAAATTAAACCCCAGTACTTCTAAGTTCATTCTTTTGGAATCCTATGCTCCATGCCATTGAGGTTCTTGAAAGGACAACCTGCACAAGAAAGTTAAATAAGATTTCAAGATAGTACATGATTAATTACATTAAGAATGAGGTAGTACATTAGGAATGAGTCAGGGTTTACAGCTAGGCAGACATAGATTTAATAATAGGTTTGCTATATAATAGCCTTGTGACATCAGGCAAATCATATACTCTTTCTGAATCTCAGATGTTTTATATTTATTTGTAAAGTAATATGTACTTTTTGAATTTATTTTGAGGAGATCAAAAAATAGGTGTGAGCACCTGGCAAAAATCAGTAAACACTAGTTTACTTCCTTTATTCTGAAATCAAGAGTATTAGTGCTAATTAAATCCTCTAGTTTTCTGTGTGCAGTGGGTAGGGACAATTAAGTTCAATAATGTTTAATATAATCTTATTTTTACTAAATGGGTTGTGGAGATTCAATAGCCAGCTCTGCATAAAGTGAAAAGTTGGAATTTTGGGTAAAGGATTGTGTTTTATTCTATTTGAATAATGACCCCTTTTAGAAGACAAACCTGGTATCCTTTTCCTCTTTCAGACTGAGTTAGGAAAGATACATATTCAAAGCTAAATTATCTAAAGGCTTTTAAGCTTCATTCAAATTATCTCCTTAATCATTTTTAATATTCATTAACCTAAAATGTCCTTTAAGGAATATTATTCAAATATATATTTGCTGTTCAAATAATCAGATTGTCTATAATAATGATTAAAATCAAATACAAAATTATTTAAATTAAATTAATCAATTTAATATTAAAATTAATAATCTGAGTATCAGATATTAAAATATCATATATACTTTTTGACTGAATGTGTGTATATATTACATTTTACATGAAGATATGAAATTAACCAGACACGATCTCTGTTAGATTAACACCATATTATTAAGTGAAACTACACAATTGAAGGGTAATAGGCTGAAGGGTGCTGCTTTAGTATATTAACTTGCCATTATTTAATTAGCTTTGTTTTTGTTTTGTTTTTTGATAATACGTAGTTTCCTCCTAGTATCAACACATATTGAAGTGCAATTATAAAAGTTTTAAATCGAATTTTATATGTAGTTGGATCATTGTAAAATACTGAGACCTACGTTGTTTTTACAGGTACCTGTTGAAGAGGTTGGGAGAAGAGTCAATAAATAAGGCAGGAGTACAATGCTATATAATAGAGATACAAACATGAAGAAACCATGCCCTAGTAACTAACTCTCAACCTGGTGATATGCCATAAGTGAAGGTTTTTCCTACACTTTCTCTTTGGATATGTAGTAGGCCATTCTGTGATGGCATATCCATGGTGGTTAAAGATATCAAAGGAAGGCAATTCCTATGGTGAAGTGAGCCTTGCTCTCACAAGTTAAAAAAATTGCCTAGCTACACAGAGGATAAGGGGGGACAGGGAGAATGCTGTTCCAAGAATGTGGCATGTTTGTGATTAGTTGAAGACAGGATCTAGAGTTATTCAAATGGCTGCGGGGATGAGGAGGCAGCACACAATCTGCCATGCTAAATTATAAATGGCGTATCTTTGCTTTTGCCTTTCTACCTAAATAACAACTATAAAATCCAGTTTTGATGCTACAGAAGTAGAAAGAAAACTGCACCATATTTCAAATGTTATTTAGTCCTTCCCCATGTACCACAAAAGTTCCTGTTATATCACATATCTGAGAGTTACACATATATTTTTATTCTTTTTCTTCTGAGAGCCTTTTATAAAATGTGCTTTTGTGCATTTGCAGCATGTTAGGCAGGCGGAGGCAGGTGCTGTGTGTTATAAATTAGAAAAGGCAGGGGACTTGCACCCTCCCCACTCTGCCTCCATCTACCTTTGAACAGGGCAATAGGAGAAAACAAAAATTGAATCTCACATCTACTGTTGGTAGCAGGTGAAGACAGGAGAAAGGACATGTAAACATTTAATAAACAGAAATCTCACATTAAATAGAGTTGGATGACCAGAAGGGGAGCTTTCGTGCCTTGCGACAGGCATAACAGAGATCCCAATGGGAGGAACGATTCCTCTTCTTTCCTGGCAAGGACTCAGCCAATGAGAAGCCACTAACTCTTTGTTTACTATACCCTCCCAACTTTTCCTCTCCATAAAAGTGTTCTCCCTCCCTTGATGTGCAGGGATTTGCACGTAGCTTGCCATGGTTGCAGATCCTGAATTGTAATTCTTTGCTTATCCTGAATAAACCCATCTTTGCTGGAGAAATGTCTGGCAATCTATTTGTTTAAGGTCAGCTAAAGCATAGTTTGAGTAGATGACCAGCAGGGAGAAAGAAGGCCCTTCTTTATGCTGGGGCTCTACTTCTTTCATGAGGTTTGAGTGCAAATTGATAACCAGAACCACGATACTTCTGACACATTAGCAACCCCAGTCATCTGAACTACTTTATTTTTCAAGAAATGTGACGTACATATTTTTTACTGGTAGTCATATTATTTAGAATTATATGTGTACATATGTAAGTATGTGTATATATACATTATATCTTAATATTTTAAGTAACATCATAATAGTCTAAATAATGTTACTGTGTAACATATACCATTTATATACACATTATGCATCTGTATCTAATATATGTATCATCAAGAAAAACAAAGCAAGTAAATGAAAAATTAGTTCTTTTATTTTACATTTTTGAATTATTATTATTATCAAAGCCCATTAGTAAGTGGAAATTAATTAGTAGGATTTAGGACTGGAGGGCATTTGAAAAAGTCCTAAATTCCTCAGCCTTTAGGGTTTCTTATTAGGTTTATACCCTCTTGGGTAAACTATCAGGTCCTCAGCAGATGAGCAGTTAATACTTTGGTGGCTAATTTGATTGAGATGTGTATAGAGGGAAAAAAAGGAAAGTAAAAAAAATTATTTTCTCTGGATTTTTAGAAGAGGGGAGGAATCAGAGAGGCTTTTTGTCACTTGAACCTGAAAAACATTCTAGCAGATCTCTAAAACTATATTGTTTTTATATTTGGTTACTTGACCATTTATCCAGATCTTATCTTCAAAAACAACCAGTTTTCTTTGTGTTAACTCCAAGAAAACAGCTTTTAATAATAAAACTCACTTGGCAAATTACTTACAACAGGTGTGTGCATTCTTTATCTTTCTATTTTAATTATTTAGCCATTTCTGGCATGGTCGACTGTTCCTTTGGGAGAAATTAACAATATTGCTCTCTACCTGCAAACGCATATTCCTCTGTCACTCATTCACTTATTTCTGAATTGGCACAAATTAAAAGTGTATTTGGCAAGATAAAACTCAATTATGGAAATTCCTGATAGATCTGCTACCAAGTAAATATGAAGCAAATATACAATAAAACGGTTTTAAGAATATTAGTGATGACATAAATATATCTAAAATCTTGGAGAGAACAGGATACTTTAATTAGAACTAAAAATGTTTTGAAATGTTTTCATCTTAATTGAATTAGTTACCACATGATTTAAATAATACATAGAAACCCAAATTTAATAATAAGCACTTATGAAATCTGTTTGTCTATGCAATTTATTTGGTCTCTGAGATAATATATTTTAGTATATATTATGCTATTACCCATTATTGTCTTTTTATTCAACTCTCTTATTTCTGGCTAGGCATTTGTCTGGATATTAAAAGGAGATCATTTTTTCCTTAGACTCCTTTCCAAATGTTAAGAATTCCCCAAAGTTTAAATGATTTTTTTCTTGGCTTATGGATATTTTGTTTAAGAATATCAGAATGTTCTTCTTAAATATACAGAGAAATCCTGCTGCTTTTCTTCTTTCCTCAACTCTTACTTCCAGAGCCCCACAGCAGGATGCAATAGCATATTCAGTACATTCAATCAAGAACCACTTAAGGCTACTGTAAATAGTGCTGCAATGAACACTGGGGTGCACAGATTTTTTTAAATCATGGTTTTCTCTAGATATATGCCCAGGATTGGGATTGCTGACTCATATGGAAGCTCTATTTTTTAGTTTTTTAAGGAACCTCCATACTGTTCTCCACAATGGATGTCCCAATTTATATTCCCAAGACATGGAAGCAACCAAAAAGTCCATCGACATAGGATTGGATAAAGAAGATGTGGTACATGTATACAATAGAATATTACTCAACCATAAAATAGAATGGAATAATGCCATTTAAAGCAACATGAATAGACCTTGAGATTGACATACTGAGTGAAGTAAGTCAGAGAGAGAAGGATAAATATCGTATGATATCGCTTATATGTGGAATCTAAAAAATGGTACAAATGAACTTATTTACAAAACAGAAATAGAAATGAACAGAAATGAACTTATTTACAAAACAGAAATAGAGTCACAGATGTAGAAAACAAACTTTTGGTTACCAGGGGGAAGAGGGGGAGGGAAATACTGGGAGATTGGGATTGACATATACACACTACTATATATAAAATAAATAACTAGTAAGGACCTACTGTATAGCACAGGGAACTCTTCTCAATACTCTGTAATGACCTACATGGGAAAGGAATCTAAAAAAGAGTGGATATATGTAAATGTCTTCACTTAGCTATACAGCAGAAACTAACACAACACTTAAAATCAACTATACTCCAATACAAATTAAAAAAGAAAAAGAACCATTTAAGGAGAAAGAAAGAGAGTCATATACCTGAATTATCAGGATGTCCTGAACACAGGAAAATCTCCTGTGTTTAGATAAACCCAGAATTAGATGAGACACGTATTTGAAGAATAAAAACTTAAAACAAAAATCAGAAAAGTATGTAAAAACCTCAGCTCTCACTGCAGAACGTTAAAAAAAACTATTTACAATTTTTTGGCTGCAATGTGTTTATTATGAGCCACCTCCCGTCAAAAAAAAAAAAAAATCCCTATACCACAGCTTGCTCCACACATCTGTAGGAGAGTGCAGTCTTGCCTGCATATATTGGGTTGACCAAAAAGTTCGTTCAGGTTTTTCATAACATCTTATGAGAAAACCTAAACAAACTTTTTGGCCAACCCAATACTATATTGAAGAACAGCCTTCGTAAAATTCATAGAGAGGCTGGGATATGCAACAATGCCATGGCAACTTGTCTGTGGATAATGAGAGTGAGTGGGTCTCTGGCACACAGATTCCCAAAGAGAAGCAAGTAGTTGAAGAAGAAGGAAGAGGAGAAGGAGGAGAAAATCAAAAGAAAATTTTCAAATTCCAGTAGCATTTCAGTTGACTGTAAACTTTGCTTCATTCATTTCTCAAATAAAGAAATAAAGGAAGGGTACCTGTCCCCTCCAAGAGAAAGAGCTCCTGTGAGCTTTCATCTGCCCTCACCAAAAAGAAGCCTTTTAAAGCTCAGTACAACAGAAAAAAGTGAAATCCATATAAACCAATTTTATCTAACATTTAAGCCTCTAGAGGAACACCGGAAAGAGCATAGGCTTTTTTTTTTTTTTTCTCCTAAAAACATCAGATTGGAATTAGAGAACTAAACTATACTACTTGTTTGAAAAACTAGGACCATTATTTAATATTTTTGCCCTCAGTTTTCTCATGTGTAAAATGGGGAAAATAACAGTATTAATTCATCAAATATATGTAAAAGGATACAGACATACTTATTAAATCTTTACTCCTTTTATCTCTAGTTGCATGCTCTAATACAAATTAAGCTCTTCCCTGAAAACACTATAGACCATAATGTCATCTCAAGTGAATGCCTGCTTTCTTTCTGTTCAGTGGCAGGTAGAATAACTCTGCTGCTTGCTCACAAGAAGAATTTTCTGATCAATAATCCTTGTGTCTTCTCCAAATCTCTTCATTTCACTTCTCATTGTTATTACTACTAGTGCCTTCTTCAGGTAAATTACTTTTTAAATACCAAGGACTTCAAATTTACTCTAATCTTTCATCTAGTATCATCTAGATAATAATAATACCAATAATTCTAACACTTTTAATTTGTATGGTGTTTTAGCATTTAGAAAGCATTTTGATGTGTATTATCTTATTAAATGCTCAGAAAACTCTTGTTATGAAGGCAGATATTAATATGTCCTTTAAGGGCTGCAGAAACAAATGGACTTTAGAATACTCTCTGAATGGTAAAGCCAGAATTCAATTCAGGTCTTTCTAATCTCAGAATTCCTTTGCTGTATCATATTGCCTTTCCACAACAAAAATTTCCATGTTGAAGTCTGTTCATTGATTTGGTCTCACAGATATTAAATGTACTGAATTTCTAGTGGGTCCTCAAAATTGTTTCTCTCTATGCTTCATAGGCACCACATTTTTCCCATAAGCATTTTAAAAAACTATATAAAGTAGTTTTTCTATTGGAGTGCACACCATTTTCAGGAACATTCTAGAAACTTGGGGGGCTATGGGGAGCTGAGAAAACTACTTTTGAGATACTCATCTGTTCCCTTTAAGGGGGCAGGAATCTGTCTCTGCAGAGATCATAGCTTTTGACTTCATATCATGCAACCTGATATTGAATCGCTCCTGAGATTCTTACCCTTGCCCATTTTCTCTCTCCAATTTCCTCCATCAATTATCCAACTTTACTCTTCCTGAGACCTTCAATCACAATTACTTTCCCTA
>NW_006782062.1:1675969-1679474 GCF_000442215.2 Lipotes vexillifer
TTCCCTACGTCATACGTGTGACACAAACACACTTTAATAAGAAGCTCCCCTCCTTGTCACACAGATTTTCCTCAGATTCCTGGGCCAGTTTTTGACCTATTCTAGTGTTATTCATTGTTTTCCTTGTTTCTTTTGTGAGTCTCCCATCCCTAATCCTCTTCTGCAATGAAATTGCTTTTTTAAGATTAATTTTTTCTAATGAAATAAAAAATATTTCTAACTATACTCATCTTTCCTGAACTCTCTGTTATAGGACTCCACTGACCACTTCCTCTTTTCAAAAATTTCTTTCTTTATATATATGTATCACTGAATCACTTTGCTATACACTTGAAATATTGTAAATCAACTATATTTCAATAAAAATTAATTTAAAAATAAAACAAAATACACATATGTTAAAAAATTTCTTTAAGATTGCATTTTTTGTTTTGTTATTGTTTTTTATCATTCTCCATATCCCTTCCCATCTTTTATTCTTCTTCTTCTTCCTTCAAAATCTGTATGCAAGGCTAGCCCACTCTGTTTTATAATAGGCTATATGTGGAATGAACTACAAATCATCTTCACTTAGATGGCCCACCAGCAACTAACTCTCAATATGCCCAAAATGAAGTATGTCTTATTCAGAATTGAATGCCCTCATTTTTATTGCATAAACTGCTTCTCCATCCTACAACACTTTTTTTTTTTTTTCAATAGCAGCTTTATTCTTCTGGAATTCTAAATAAAGAAAGAGCTAGTTTTGATGCTTTTCTCTCCCTCATGCCCTTCAGTTTCCAAGTTCTACACTTATATCTAATGCCTTCCTAAACTGCAGTTAAAGAGGGTGACATGGCTTTGGACTGATAGGCTTCAACAGCTGCAGATCTCTAGGCCCCTGTGCCGCTGGGAGAAGCTCTACTTGAGTAAAACTGTGAAAGAACCTGGAAGTTATACACCATGAAAAAGGAAAATCATATTTCTTCAGATCCAAGCAGTTCTTTTGCATGTCATCTCCACTGCCCAGGCCCTTATCAAATCACATCTAGATTTTTAGTGTTTTAATTGAAAAATATTAAATAACTAATGCTGAATAACACATTATTATTTTATGAGGCATTTTAACATGTACTTTTTAAATGTGAACATTATACCATAAGAGAGTGGTATTATTACTGTAACCTAGATTTTGTAAATGAGAAAGTTGAAACTTAGAGTGCTTTAAGTAAATTTCTCATGATAACCTAAACTAAAAATCTCAAATTCAAAATTTTGCCCTATGTCTACTTTATCATGCTAGCTTCCACCTTGTGTATCTGAATTTGTACAATCCATGTTTCCTCTGGCAGTTGAGGAAAAACATTTTTCCTCATAAGAAAAATATTTTGATCATGGAATATTGATAACAATAATATTTATCCTGTAAAATTAAACTCAGCTTTCAAGGTCTTCCAAACACTAGTATTGTTTCAGCTATCCAACTTTATTTCTTGTTTCTCCCCCATATACCTTTGCTCCCTCTAGGCTACTCTTTTCACCATTCTCCATATTCAAGACAAAGTCTCCTAATTCCGTGCCTTCATTTATATAGTTCTTCTCACTCAAAACCTCTATGTTCTCTCCTTCTTACTTTAATCTTCATCATTTAAAATGCACCTCAAATTTCACTTCATCTCTGAAATCATTTATATACGAATACATTTATCTATAACTATGGCTTTCTGCATGTACTTGGGTTTATAACCACATTCTAAAATGGAGAAGCCAGTCACATGTTTAGATTCTTGTAAGATGTGGTACATATATACAATGGAATATTACTCAGCCATTAAAAAGAATGAAATAATGCCATTTGCAACAATGGATGGACCTGGAGACTATCATGCTAAGTGAAGTAAGTCAGACAGAAAAAGACAAATATCATATGATATTGCTTATATGAAGAATCTAAAAAAAATTATACAAATGAACTTATTTACAAAACAGAAACACGCACAGACTTAGAGAACGAACTTATGGCTACCGGGGGAAAGGGTGGGGGGATAGATTGGGAGTTTGGGATTGACATGTACACACTACTACATTTAAAATAGATGACCAACAAGGACCTGCCTTATAGCACAGGGAACTTGGCTCAATATTCTGTAATAACCTAAATGGGAAGAGGATTTGAAAAAGAATTGACACTTGTATAGGTATAATGGAATCACTTTACTGTACACCTGTAACTACACATCATTGTTATATTCCAATATAAAATAAAAATTAAAATAAATTTTTATGAAAGCACTGCAAAGAGATATACATTGAATTCTACACATATCACTTTAAGAAAGGAATAAGATTCTGAAAAGTGGGAATTAGCTCAGAAAAATCCATATATTACTATAATATGATGTTGCTTACTTGATTGTTTTCTTTTAGAAAATTCTTAGTTTTTATAATTTTTAATATTTAACATCTTATACAATATAGCTATATTGTTTGAAGGGACCATCATGTGTATTTCGATTCCCTGGGATGTCAAGATCACTGCTGAGCTGAAAATACACTTGAGGCTAAAAACAATGCAGAATGGTTTTTCTAGGAAGTGAACCATAAATTTCTAGGGATAAATGTCACCACATCCCGTATCAACCTTCCATGTTTTATTGCTAACTTGTTCTAAAAAAAAGAGTCCATTTAAGCCAGGAATGCTGAAAAAAGTCTAAATATATTTGTACTTAATAAAATCATATGCTAAACTTTATATTTACTTCTCCAATATATTTGTTAGCCAAGTTATCACATGCCCATGTGTTTCTTTCATTAAAGAATAGTATGTAAATCTTCTTATCTCATTTTGATAATCTGTATAAGTTAAAAGAAAAAAGATAAATCTAAGCAGATTCTAAGTGGTTACTTTACAGGCCAAACTCTCACTGTATCTATGTACATCCAGCCTATAATTCTCATAGGAACAGACAGATGAAGCACGGTCATCTGTCAACCTGCAAAAGATCCACACCAGGCAGACAGGCAGTACTTGCTCTAGTCACTGATTGAGCCATTTATAGGGGATTTATACATGTAGAAGGAAACACACTTTGATTTAGCAGCTTGGGTTATGTATTCAGAGGATTATACTAAGAAGACTCTGACATACATGAAGACATATTGGCTTTTAACAATATTTCACACCATAATATAACAAAATATCAGTTAAGAAAGAGATAAGAGATATCTAATGACCTGCAACAAACAGCAGAATCTTCATGGAAAACCAACATGAGAATAAAAGAAACAAATGCCTACTCTCCTTTTAGATTACCTAGGTGTGAAACATTTTAAAAGAATTCAATGCTAAACTGTGAGGCTCTGACAGCAATGAGCAGTCACAAAGAAGAAAAACAAAAATATGGATCTTAGTGATGAATATAATTCTAAAATTCTGAACATTTTCTGTCTTATTTATAAACTCAGCCATAAAACATACTAAATAAAAAATTTCCCATAAAACATATTGATTTGAGATTGTAGGGAA
>NW_006782062.1:1679513-1731562 GCF_000442215.2 Lipotes vexillifer
ACTCTTTCCTATTAAAAGGAAAAAATGAATTTCATTATTTTCAGAGTGACTCAATGAAATAGAAGTATTATTACTGGCATTGTTGGAAAGGATGAAATAAGAGACAGCTTTATTCATTGACTTATTCCCAGAGATTCAGGAAGCTATAAACAGAGCATAGAGACTTTTTATCCTCTCTGTAAAGCTTAGATCTAAAGAAATAGTAAATAAAACTTCCTGATGGTTTTATTTTATTCAGATTTCAGAATGGAATTCTGTTAGCTTTAAAGCAAAATTCTCATTTATGGAGTGCAAGAAATGGGAACAACTTTAGAAATCATCAAATCTAACCCTCTAATTTTACAAAGAGTTAGACCCAGAAATTTTGCCTAAGGTAAATTAGACACTAAGACACAGAAATTTTAGTTTACATATCCAAGGACGTGCAGATGATAGAAGAAGGGTGTTGGTAATGCAAATCTTATGGATACCAGTGCAGGGTTCTTGCCACTCTACCATGCTGCCCTTCATATCATGACAATGAGAAAGAGAGAAACAACCTTCAACATCTGGGAGTTGGCCTGGCACTCAGAGCTAGACACTGGTTGTCTTCTGTTAAACATATATACTTTCACAGAACATCAACATCAGACAAGGCTACTCTGATGTTGATAAATTAAGACAAAGCAATATCATTTCATAGTCATGGCTGATAATCATAATAATAATATAATCATTATCTGTGCCACAAAGAAGACCAAACATCCCAATCCTAATATGAGGGACTGATGCCTCATACCAATTACAACTTTAGCCTCAATTTATTTCTCCTGCCTTATAGATGATATTTATTAGATACTCAATCATTCAAATATCTCCACTTCTTGACAAATTCAATCTACAGCTAAGCCCTTCTTCCTTGAGTCTTCTGCAAAGTCATCTAGTTCAAGTTCAAATCCTAAAAGTCCTTTCAAACAGCCTCTTACTGAGACACTTTCCCATTGTATGTTCTCTCCCTACTTTTCAGGAGCAATAAAATAACTTTATTGAACTGTAAGCGTATCCGCAGTGATCTGGAGGGAAATGACAGTATAAAAGAAACCATTTATTCAAAGCACAAAAAGATGATACATGTTGGAATTCACAAAAGTAGTCCAATTACTGGATTAAAATTGCACATTTAAAAAAAAATTGCTTATATAATATCATCAATACTAATATCTGAGTAAAGTTTTCTTACATTCAATTAAACCTAGCAAAGATTACCTGTAAACAAACACCTTTTTGTTTCTCCAAATTGTTAAATGTTTTTCTCTTTCATATTTACTCTTTTATTAGAGAAAAAATATTCTTGCCATTCCACTTCCAGACAAGATCAAATAACAGGAACTATCCCCTTCATTTGAAATAACTGAAAGGAAAAAAAGACAAAAATATAAAGCAGATCGGGAAGATGGCGGAAAAGTAAGAGGCGGAGATCACCTTCCTCCCCACAGATACACCAGAAATACATCTACACGTGGAACAACTCCTACAGAACACCTACTGAACGCTGGCAGAAGACCTCAGACCTCCCAAGAGGCAAGAAACGCCCCCTCCACATACCTGGATAGGGCAAAAGAAAAAAAAATAAACAGAGACAAAAGGATACGGACGGGACCTGCACCAGTGGGAGGGAGCTGGGAAGGAAGAAAGGTTTCCACACACTAGGAAGCCCCTTCGCGAGCGGAGACTGCGGGTGGCAGAGGGAGAAAGCTTCGGAGCCGCGGAGGAGAGCACAGCAACAGGGGTGCGGAGGGAAAAGCAGAGCGAGTCCCGCACAGAGGATCAGGGCCGACTGGCACTTACCAGCCGGAGAGGTTTGACTGTTCACCTGCTGGGGCAGGCGGGGCTGGGAGTTGAGGCTCAGGCTTTGGTCAGAGCGCTGGGAGAGGACTGGGGTTGGCGGCATGAACACAGCCTGCAAGGGGTTAGTGTACCACGGCTAGCCGGGAGGGAGTCTGAGGAAAAGTCTGGACCTGCCGAAGAGGCAAGAAACTTTTTCTTCCCTCTTTGTTTCCTGGTGCACGAGGAGAGGGGATTAAGAGCGCTGCTTAAAGGAGCTCCAGATACGGGCGAGAGCCGTGGCTAAAAGCGCGGACCCCAGACACGGGCATGAGAGGCTAAGGCTGCCGCTGCCGCCACCAAGAAGCCTATGTGCGAGCACAGGTTACTATCCACACCCCTCTTGTAGGCAGCTTGACCAGCCCGCCACTGCCAGGGTCCCATGACCCAGGAACAACTTCCCCAAGAGAACGCACGGCACGCCACACGCTGGAGTAACATCACGCCGGCCTCTGCCACCACAGGCCCACCCCACACTCCGTGCCCCTCCCTCCCCAAGGCCTGAGTGAGCCAAAGCCCCCAATCAGTGGCTCCTTTAACCCCGTCCTGTCTGAGCAGAGGAAGAACAGATGCCCTCCGGCGACCTACACGCAGAGGCGGGGCCAAATCCAAAGCTGAGCCCCTGGGAGCTGTGAGGACAAAGAAGAGAAAGGGAAATCTCTCCCAGAAGCCTCAGAAGCAGTGGATTAAAGCTCCACAATCAACTTGATGTACCCTGCATCTGTGGATTCCGTGAATAGACAACGAATCATCCTAAACTGAGAAGGTGGACTTTGAGAGCAAGATTTGTGATTTTTTTTCCCCTTTTCCTCTTTTTGTGAGTGTGTATGTGTATGCTTCTGTGTGAGATTTTTGTCTGTATAGCTTTGCTTCCACCATTTGTCCTAGGGTTCTATCTGTTGGGGTTTTTTTTCCTTAATAATTATTTTTTATTTTAATAAATTCATTATATTTTATCTATTTTATTTTACTTTATCTTCTTTCTTTTTTTCCTTGCTTCCCTCAATCTTTCCTTCCTTCCTCCTCTTACACTCCCTCCTTTCTTTCTTTCTTTCTTTCTTTCTTTCTTTCTTTCTTTCTTTCTACTTCTACTAATTCTTTCTTTCTAATTTTTCTCCCTTTTATTCTAAGCCGTGTGGATGAAAGGCTCTGGGTGCTGCAGCCAGGAGTCAGTGCTGTGCCTCTGAGGTGGGAGAGCCAACTTCAGGACACTGGTCAACAAGAGACCTCCCAGCTCCACATAATATCAAATGGCAAAACTCTCCCAGAGATCTCCATCTCAACACCAGCAACCAGCTTCACTCAACGACCAGCAAGCTACAGGGCTGGACATCTTATGCCAAACAACAAGCAAAACAGGAACACAACCCCACCCATTAGCAGAGAGGCTGCCTAAAATCATAATAAGTCCACAGACACCCCAAAACACACCACCAAACGTGGACCTGCCCACCAGAAAGACAAGATCCAGCCTCATCCACCAGAACACAGGCACTAGTCCCCTCCACCAGGAAGCCTACACAACCCACTGAACCAAATTTAGCCACTGGGGACAAACACCAATAACAACAGGAACTACGAACCTGCAGCCTGCAAAAAGGAGACCTCAAACACAGTAAGATAAGCAAAATGAGAAGACAGAAAAACACACAGCAGATGAAGGAGCAAGATAAAAACCCACCAGACCTAACAAATGAAGAGGAAATAGGCAGTCTACCTGAAAAAGAATTCAGAATAATGATAGTAAACATGATCCAAAATCTTGGAAATAGAATGGAGAAAATGCAAGAAACATTTAAGGGACCTAGAAGAACTAAAGATGAAACAAACAATGATGAGCAACACAATAAATGAAATTAAAAATACTCTAGATGGGATCAATAGCAAAATAACTGAGGCAAAATAATGGATAAGTGACCTGGAAGATAAAATAGTGGAAATAACTACTGCAGAGCAGAATAAACAAAAAAGAATGAAAAGAACTGAGGACAGTCTCAGAGACCCCTGGGACAACATTAAATGCACCAACATTCGAATTATAGGGGTTTCAGAAGAAAAAGAGAAAAAGAATGGGACTGAGAAAAATATTTGAAGAGATTATAGTTGAAAACTTCCCTAATACAGGAAAGGAAATAGTCAATCAAGTCCAGGAAGCAGAGTGAGTCCCATAAGGATAAATCCAAGAAGAAACACACCAAGACACATATTAATCAAACTGTCAAAAATTAAATACAAAGAAAACATAGTAAAAGGAGCAAGGGAAAAACAACAAATAACACACTAGGGAATCCCCATAAGGTTAACAAGCTGATCTTTCAGAAGAAACTCTGCAAGCTAGAAGGGGCTGGCAGGACATATTTAAAGTGATGAAGGAGAAAAACCTACAACCAAGATTACTCTAACCAGCAAGGATCTCATTCAGATTTGACGGAGAAATTAAAACCTTTACAGACAAGCAAAAGCTGAGAGAGTTCAGCACCACCAAACAAGCTTTACAACAAATGCTAAAGGACCTTCTCTAGGCAAGAAAGACAGGAGAAGGAAAAGACCTACAATAACAAACACAAAACAATTAAGAAAATGGGAATAGGAACATACATATCGATAATTACCTTAAATGTAAATGGATTAAATACTCCCACCAAGAGACACAGATTGGCTTAATGGATACAAAAACAAGACCCATATATATGTTGTCTACAAGAGACCCACTTCAGACCTAGAGACACATACAGACTGAAAGTAAGGGGATGGAAAAGATATTCCATGCAAATGGAAACCAAAATAAAGCTGGATCAGCAATCCTTATATCAGACAAAATAGACTTTAAAATAAAGACTATTACAAGAGACAAAAAAGTACACTGCATAATGATCAAGGGATCAATTCAAGAAGAAGATATAACAGTTGTAAATATTTATGCACCCAACATAGGAGCACCTCAATACATAAGGCAAATACTAACAGCCATAAAAGGGGAAATCGACAGTAACACATTCATAGTATGGGATTTTAACATCCCACTTTCACCAATGGACAGATCATCCAAAATGAAAATAAATAAGGAAACGCAAGCTTTAAATGATACATTAAACAAGATGGACTTAATTGATATTTATAGGACATTCCATCCAAAAACAACAGAATACACATTTTTCTCAAGTGCTTATGGAACATTCTCCAGGATATATCATACCTTGGGTCACAAACCAAGCCTTGGGAAATTTAAGAAAATTGAAATTGTATAAAGTATCTTTTCCGACCACAATGCTATGAGACTAAATATCAATTACAGGAAAAGATCTGTAAAAAATACAAACACGTTGAGGCTAAACAATACACTACTTAATAACGAAGTGATCACTGAAGAAACCAAAGAGGAAATCAAAAAATACCTAGAAACAAATGACAATAGAAACACGACACCCCAAAAACTATGGGATGCAGCAAAAGCTGTTCTAAGAGGGAAGTTTATAGCAATACAAGCCCACCTTAAAAACCTGGAAACATCTCAAATAAACAACCTAACCTTGTACCTAAAGCAATAAGAGAAAGAAGAACAAAAATACCCCAGAGTTACCAGAAGGAAAGAAATCATAAAGATCATATCAGATATAAATGAAAAAGAAATGAAGGAAACAATAGCAAAGATCAATAAAACTAAAAGCTGGTTCTTTGAGAAGATAAACCAAATAGATAAACCATTAGCCAGACTCATCAAGAAAAAAAGGGAGAAGACTCAAATCAATAGAATTAGAAATGAAAAAGGAGAAGTAACAACTGACACTGCAGAAATACAAAGGATCATGAACGATTACTACAAGCAACTACATGCCAATAAAATGGACAACCTGGAAGAAATGGACAAATTTTTAGAAAAGCACAACTGCCTAGACTGAATCAGCAAGAAATAGGAAATATGAACAGAAAAATCACAAGCACTGAAATTGAAACTGTGATTAAAAATCTTCCAACAAACAAAAACCCAGAACCAGATGGCTTCACAGGCGAATTCTACCAAACATTTAGAGAAGAGCTAACACCTATCCTTCTCAAAGTCTTCCAAAATATACCAGAGGGAGGAACACTCCCAAACTCATTCTACGAGGGCCCCATCACCCTGATACCAAAACCAGACAAGGATGTCACAAAGAAAGAAAACTACAGGCCCATATCACTGATGAACATAGATTCAAAAATTCTCAACAAAATACTAGCAAACAGAATCCAACAGCACATTATAAGGATCATACACCGTGATCAAGTGGGGTTTATTCCAAGAATGCAAGGATTCTTCAATATACGCAAATCAATCAACGTGATACACCATATTAACAAATTGAAGGAGAAAAACCATATGATCTCTCAATAGATGCAGAGAAAGCTTTCAGAAAAATTCAACACCCATTTATTATAAAAACCCTGCAGAAGGTAGGCATAGAGGGAACTTTCCTCAACATAATAAAGGCCATATATGACAAAAACACAACCAACATCATCCTCAATGGTGAGAAACTGAAAGCATTTCCACTAAGATCAGGAGCAAGACAAGGTTGCCCACTCTCACCACTCTTATTCAACATAGTTTTGGAAGTTTTAGCCACAGCAATCAGAGAAGAAAAGGAAATAAAAGGAATCCAAATTGGAAAAGAGGAAGTAAAGCTGTCACTGTTTTCACATGAGATGATACTATACATAGAGAATCCTAAAGATGCTACCAGAAAACTACTAGAGCTAATCAATGAATTTGGTAAAGTAGCAGGATACAAAATTAATGCACAGAAATCTCTGGCATTCCTACACACTAATGATGAAAAATCTGAAAGTGAAATCAAGAAAACACTCCCATTTACCACTGCAACAAAAATAATAAAATATCTAGTAATAAACCTACCTAAGGAGACAAAAGACCTGTATGCAGAAAATTATAAGACACTGATGAAAGAAATTAAAGATGATACAAACAGATGGAGAGATATACCATGTTCTTGGATTGGAAGAATCAACATTGTAAAAATGACTCTACTACCCAAAGCAATCTACAGATTCAATGCAATCCCTATCAAACTACCACTAGCATTTTTCACAGAACTAGAACAAAAAATTTCACAATTTGTATGTAAACACAAAAGACCCCAAATAGCCAAAGCAAGCTTGAGAATGCAAAACGGAGCTGGAAGAATCAGGCTCCCTGACTTCAGACTATACTACAAAGCTACAGTAATCAAGACAGTATGGCAGAAGACTGGCACAAAAACAGAAATGTAGATCAATGGAACAGGATAGAAAGTCCAGAGATCAACCCACGCACATATGGTCACTTTATCTTTGATAAAGGAGGCAGGAATGTACAGTGGAGAAAGGACAGCCTCTTCCATAAGTGGTGCTGGGAAAACTGGACAGGTACATGTAAAAGTATGAGATTAGATCACTCCACCATACACAAAAATAAGCTCAAAATGGATTAAAGACCTAAATGTAAGGCCAGAAACTATCAAACTCTTAGAGGAAAACATAGGCAGAACACTCTATGACATAAATCACAGCAAGATCCTTCTTGACCCATCTCCTAGAGTAATGGAGATAAAAACAAAAATAAACAAATGGGACCTAATGAAACTTCAAAGCTTTTGCACAGCAAAGGAAACCATAAACAAGACCAAAAGACAGCCCTCAGAATGGGAGAAAATATTTGCAAATGAATCAACTGACAAAGGATTAATCTCTAAAATTTACAGGCAGCTCATGCAGCTCAATAACAAAAAAATAAACAACCCAATCCAAAAATGGGCAGAAGACCTAAATAGACATTTCTCCAAAGAAGATATACAGACTGCCAACAAACACATGAAAGAATGCTCAACATCATTAATCATTAGAGAAATGCAAATCAAAACTACAATGAGATATCATCTCACACCAGTCAGAATGGCCATCATCAAAAAATCTAGAAACAATAAATGCTGGAGAGGGTGTGGAGAAAAGGGAACACTCTTGCACTGCTGGTGGGAATGTGAATTGGTTCAGCCACTATGGAGAACAGTATGGAGGTTCCTTAAAAAACTACAAATAGAACTACCATATGACCCAGCAATCCCACTACTAGGTATATACCCTGAGGAAACCAGAATTCAGAAAGAGTCATGTACCAAAATGTTCATTGCAGCTCTATTTACAATAGCCCGGAGATGGAAACAACCTAAGTGCCCGTCGTCGGATGAATGGATAAAGAAGATGTGGCACATATATACAATGGAATATTACTCAGCCATAAAAAGAAACGAAATTGAGCTATTTGTAATGAGGTGGATAGATCTAGAGTCTGTCATACAACATATATATGGAATTTAAGGAAAAAAAATAAAGTCATGAAGAACCTAGGGGTAAGACAGGAATAAAGACACAGACCTACTAGAGAATGGACTTGAGGGTATGAGGAGGTGGAAGGGTAAGCTGTTACAAAGCGAGAGAGTGGCATGGACATATATACACTACCAAATGTAAAATTGATAGCTAGTGGGAAGCAGCCGCATAGCACAGGGAGATCAGCTCGGTGCTTTGTGACCACCTAGAGGGGTGGGATAGGGAGGGTGGGAGGGAGGGAGATGCAAGAGGGAAGAGAGATGGGAACATATGTATATGTATAACTGATTCACTTTGTTATAAACAGAAACTAGCACACCATTTTAAAGCAATTATAATCCAATAAGGATGTAATATATATATATATATATATGTATATATATATATATGTATAGGTATAAAGCAATGGTTCTCATATATATATACGCTTATGTATGCTTTTATGTAAGTGAAGTTAATGGCAGCAATAATACAAGAGACAGGAGGGATGAATTAGGATTACTTTGTTATTAAAGGTACTCACTCTACCCAAAGAGTAACAAATATGGAAGATAATGATTCAATGATATCAATAATCATTTTAAACATCAGTAATCTAAATGTACCAATGAAAAGAGTGGGTCAAAAAACAGGAGCCTAAGATATGTTTTCTATAAGAAACTAACTTTAAATATAAAGACATATAGATTAAAAGTAAAGGGATAGAGAAAATGATATGATAACACTAATAATAAAGCAGAAGTAACTGTTAATTTCAGACAGAGCAGAAAAGCAAGGAGAGTTAACAGGGATAAAGAAGAGTGTTACATAATGATAAAGGAGTCAATTCTACAAAAGACATAACAATGTTTAATGACAAAGTGTCAAATTACATGAGGCAAAAATTGATAGAACTACAAGGAGAAATAAATGAATCCATTATTATAGTTGGTGACTTCAACATTCCTCTCTCAGAAATGGATAGAAACAGAGGGCAGAAAATCAGTGAGGACATAGTTCAACTCAACAACACCATCAATCAACTGAATATATTGGACATCTATAGACTACTACATCCAATAAGAACAGAATTCTCATTCTTCTCAAGCTCACATGGAACATTTCCCAAGATGGACCATATTCTGGGTGCTAAAACACACCTGAACAAATTTAAACGAATGAAAATTATACAATGCCTACTCTTAGACAACAATTGCATTAAATTAGAAATCAATAACAGAAAGATTACTCTCAAAATAGTAGAGATTGAGTAATATACTTCTAAATAAGGGGTCAAGAAATAGTAAAAGAAATTAAACAATTTTTTGAAGTAAATGAAAATGAAAATGCAACTTAACAAAATTTGTAGAATGTAGTGAAAGCAGTGCTTAGAAGGAAATTTATAGCAATGAATACATATATTAGAACAGAATAAAAATCTAAAATTAATAATCTAAGTCTCCACCTAAGGAAACTAGAAAAAGAAGAGCAAATTAAATCCAAACTTAGCAGAAGAAAAGAAATTATATAAAAATGCAGAAATCAATGAGATTCAAAACAGGATATCAATAGAGAAAATCAGTGAAACTAAAAGCTGATACTTTAAAAAGATCAACAAAATTGATAAGCCTCTGGCCACACTGGAAAAGAAGAGAGTGGGCACACACTAATATCAGAAATGAAAGAGGTGACATCACTATAGGTACTATGGACATTAAAAGGATAATAAATGAATATTATGAAAAACTCTATGGTCACAAGTTTGATAACCCAGTTGAAATGGACCAACTTCTTGAAAGACACAATTTTCTAAAACTCACAGAAGTAAGCCTATATCTACTAACTTCATTAATCAATAATTTATTGACCTTCCAAAAGAGAAAACATCAAGCCCAGATGAGTTCACTGGTGAATTCTACCAAACATTTAAGGAAGAAATTATACTAATTCTCTACAATCTTTTTCAAAGAATAGACACAAAGGGAATCCTTCCTAACTTATTTTATGAAACCAAGATTACCTTAATATCAAAACCAAACAAAGACATTATAAGAAAAGAAAACTACCGACTAATATCTCTCATGAACATAGATGTAAAAATTCTCAAAATATTAGCAAATCAAATCCAAAAATGTATAAAATAATTACACACCAAGATCAGGTGGGATCCTAAGCATTCAAGGCCAGTTCACCATTTGAAAATCAATTAAAGTAATCCATCCATCAGCAGGCTAAGAAAGAAAAATTACATGATCATAGCAATAGATGCAGAAAAAGCATTTGACAAAAATCAAATATTCTTTCATGATAAAAATTCTGAGTAAATTAGGAACAGAGGAGAACTTCACTTGATACAGACTGCCTACAAAAAACCTACAACTAACATCAGTCTTAATGGTGAGAAATATGAAGACTTCCCACTAAGATAAGGAACAAGGTAAGGATATTCCCTCTCAGGACTTTTTTCAACATAGTACTAAAAGTACTAGCTAATACAATAAGGAAAGGAAAGGAAAAGAAAGAAAGGGAAAGGAAAGAAAAGGAATCTCAATACAGATTGAGAAGGAAGAAATAAAACTATGTTAACAGATGACATAATCACCTATGTAGAAAATCCTATAGAACTGACAAAACAAACAAACAAACAAACAAAAAACCCTCCTGGAACTAATAATTGATTATAGCAAGGTTTTGGGGTACAAGGTTAATATATAAAAATCAATTGCTTTTCTATTTACCAACAATGAACAAGTGGAACTTGAAATTTAAAAAGATACCGTTTATTTACATCAGGACTCACCAAAATAAAATTCTTATGTATAAATCTAATATAATAATCTAACAAAATATGTAAAAGATTTATTTGATAAAAACCATAAATCTCTGATGAATGTAATCAAATAGCGAAATAAATGGAGAGATATTCCATGTTCATGAATCAGAAGACTCAATATTTTCAGGATGTCAGTTCTTCCCAACTTGATCGATGGATCTGTGCAACCCCAATCAAAGTCTCAATAAGTTATTTTATGGATAGTGACAAAATGATTCTAAAATTAATATAGATAGGCAAAAGACCCAGAATAAACACAATATTGAAAGAGAACACAAAGTTGTAGGAATGACAGTGGTTAGCTTCAACATTAACTATAAAGCTACAGTAATCAAGACAGTGTGGTACTGGTGAAAGAACAAACAAATCAATGGAACAGAACAGAAAGGTCAGAAATAGACTCCCATAAGTATAGACAACTGATCTTAGACAAAGAGCAAAGGCAATAAAATGGAGCAGAGATAGTTTCTTCAACAAACGGTGCTGGGACATCTGGACATCCACGTGTAAAAAAATAAATCTCGACACAGTCCTTACACCTTTCACAAAAATTATTTCAGATTGGATCACAGACCTAAATGTAAAATGCAAAACTTGTAAACTCTTAGAAGATTACATAGGGGAAATCCTAGATGATCTTAAGTGTAGTGAAACCATTTTTTGATACAACACCAAAGAAATGATCCATGAAAGAAATAACTGATATGCTGGATTTCATTAAAATTAAAAACTTCTACTTTGTGAAACAATATCAAGAGAATGAGAATACATGCCATAGACTGGGAGGAATTATTTGCAAAGGAAGCATCTGATAAAGAACTGTTATCCAAAATAAACAAAAACCCTTTAAAACTCAAAAATAAGAAAACAACCTGATTAAATAATCTCAACAATCTTGTTTTATTTCAAAAGTTAAAAAGCTGATCTTTAAATTTATATGGAAATGAAAAGCATCCAGAATAGTCAAAACAAATTTCAAAAAAAGGTGAAATATGGGAGGACTTACACTACATGATTTCAAGCCTTACTCTAAAGATGTTGTACTCATTAGTGTGATATAGGTATAAATATTAACATTTATATTAGTGGAAATAACAAAGTCCAGAAATAGACATACATACTTATGGTCAGTTGGCTTTAGGTAAAAGATCTAGTAAATTAATGAAGAGATGGTAATCTGTATAAACACATCCAGCACCGTGCTTGTCATGTAAGTTGTGGGTGCTATTGCTATTTTAGTTCTCACAATAATTAATATCATTATAGTATTTAATGGCTTGTGCTCTGGATCCAGGCTACCTGTGTCTGAATCCTGGATCCACTGCTCATAGATTATGTGACCTGGATAATTACTTTAACTTCTACTAGCCTCAGTTTTCTTATCTGTTAAATGATAGTACTTATAGTAGCAAATATTCCACACCATTGTGTTTTAAGATTAAATAAGTTAATACATATAAAGTACTTAGAAAAAAAAAAAGCCCAGGTCATAGAAAGCACTCCATAAATGTTAGCTATTACTACTAGTATCATTTGTTTAATAGAAATCCATGCTTGACACCACAAGTTCATATGTTGACCTAAGGAACAGAGAACACATTCATAGTGGGTTAGGCAAAATACATCCATACAAAATAAGGGATTCAATTATATTAATATGATTTTATAATAGAATGAGTGATTTTTAACAATAAAATCTTAGTGAACATTACAATAACTACAGCAATAACATTTCAAAAACAAATTATGAATTCAAACTGAATTCAAAACACAAAATGCCTTTCAGATTATTTTTGTCCCTACATAGGTAGACCTGAATATACTAATTATAGTGCATCTTGATTTCTCCTTATAACTAAGCTATTCACAATTCATCTATAACTTAGAGTAATTGAAACAGAATATTTATGTAAGTGAAATTGTGTCTCTCAACTTTACAAGCCACCAATTAATTAATGCTAGAGGCAAGATTACTGCTCTGGCTGATCTGAGGAACTGAACATTATTTAGGCTTGTTTAAAAGTCATATTATGGGCAAGAGGTGAAGTAGACATATAGTATTGCCTATCAATTATAATAAACATGGAATTGGAACACAATTAATTTTTATTAAAGTAAACCATTTTATTTTGAGTTAAGACACAGCTAGTGGCTTTGATTTGTGTCCAAAGGTGATATCACTAGCCTTAAATCACAAAATTCACAATTATATTCCTTCAGTAAATATGCAAATGTGTTCATTTTTTCCCTTAATTTCTGCATTTTGTAAATGGTATCACTAATTCACACTGATTTTTAGTTCTTCTATTATTTCCTTCTTACCTGATAATGATTTTGTCCAGATTTTCTTTGGTAATTTATTTTCAACTGTTTAAATCCTCTTTTTTCAACACTTTATATGATAGTATGATTTGTCTCCTAATTAAGAAAGAAAAATTCCCTCTTTGAACAGGGCTTCCCAGGCAGATGGGATATCCCACAGATACCATCTCATCTCTCCATAATAAAGACTTGAAGTCAATATGCATCGAACAAACCTAAACTCTCAATCACAGATCATTCATTTATTTTTTCATTCGTTTAAAAGAAATGTTGTTGTTTTCTGTGCCTGGAGCTCCGGGAAAGGAGCAGTGATCAAACAATCAGAAATCTCCCTCATGGAGCTTCTTTCTAATTGGGGAGATCGACAATTAAAAGAAGAAAAAGTTTAATGAATACTGCAATACATCAGTGGTAAGTGTTAAGGAGAAAAAATAAATCAGATAAACAGGATATGGATTTTTAGGGAAGTGTGACATTAAGTTCTCCTATGTTACCTTAAAAACTTACATAATTTCATTAAATTTTAACTTTCCTATCTAAAAGTAATGATAATATAATCACTATATTGATTACTTTTGAAGATTAAATAAGAATATGTTAAAAGAAAAACACCCCAACTAGTACTTGACACCAAATATATGCCCAATAAGTTAAAACTGATAGTATTTTATTACCACCCTGTATGCTTTATAGTTTCTAGTTTAGATGCAATTAATTTTATATTTATGAGAGATCCGTAATCTCACTCATTGTTTGATTACAAAAAAGATTTAAGTTGATATTTAACTAATATTTAGTATTAGTCAGGTCTACTCATTTGCTGAGATAATTCTCATTTGATAGGTCAATAACTGCCCATAAGTGACAAGCACGGTCTCTTGGAAAATTGTAATCACAAGTAATAAGGCACAACTCATATTTCCCCAGATCTCATCTCCCTGCTGGTGCAAGTCAGAAAATGTTAACTATAGTTAATGTGACATTATTTGTCCTTAACTTATAAGCCTATCATTATTCTCTAAGGCCACAAAACAGTCTCCCCACTCTGAGACAAGAATATCTGAGAATTTCCCTAAGGCACTTCACATGAGCTTAAAAACAGCCCCAATTGTGTCCTGTCACCTGCTTCCAGTCATTGATGTCCACCGCTGTAAAGTCAGTAAAGGCTTCCACTACTGTCGCAGTCAGCTGCCCCTGTGAAAATAGGTATCCCTGAGCAAAGATGGTTGTACCAACCTTCTTGTGGTTAGTTACTTGGGTTTCTTTTCCAAAACTTTCAGTCTTTATTTTTATCAGTTTTTATATTTTAGGAGTATTCTACTAAAAAGCAAGTAGTTGGATTTTTTAAACTCAATGTCTAAATATACATATATACATGGATATATATGAATATTTAGATTTATTTCTACCACCTTACTCTTGCTGCCTATTGTTTAAGATTTTCCTGTTTCCTTTTGTCCTGCACTTCACATTTTATTTTGTGTTAATATAAAAGTGTTTTTTCTCTAATTCTATTTTTACCCTCTTCTGTCAAATAACTTTTTAAAATAATTAGAAAAATAATTTTATTTGTGTGTGTGTGTGTGTGTGTGTGTGTGTGTGTGTGTCATTAGCCTTAAAATTTTAATATGCATGCCTAACTTAAAAATGCAGATCAGGTCCTTTATCCTCTTTCTAAACGATTTAAGGATCCTAAACTCTTTAAACTGTCCCAGCTTACATGCTATTGTTATCTTGCCTTTTAATTGTGTCCTTTGAAAAATCTCTACAATTTATATATTATTCAGAGCATTACTTTTTCTAGATAGTCAACATTTTATTAAATTTACCCATAGTTACTTCTATTTTTACTCACCATATTTACTTTCATCTTATACATTCCTTTGCAGTTTGAGCATGCTTTATCAGAGATTTACATTTGCTTTAGCCAGACACAGAGGGATATTACCAATGCAACCATCTTTACAGTTCTGTGGGTACAGATATTTACATAATGTATGTAGTATAATTCAGACCCAAAGACACATAAGCAATTTTATTTATTCTGCTTTAATCCCTAACTGAACAAAGACTTAGAAAACAGTGCCACCTTATTGTGGGCTTAGTGAGTTTGTGTCAGCTCACCCTTTTCTCAGTCCCAGCTTTGGGTGGAGGGGTTGCTAAGCTGACCCCTGTCCTGTGTAGACCTAAGACTTGGTCAACTATTCCCTGCCCTTTATTAGCTATTGGCATCTTCCTGCAGCACTCATAGCCTCTAATGTTGTCCTGCTTTTTTCTGGCTTTACAAAAATGTCATTTTGTAGGAGCAGACATTCATTGGATAATATTTTGTATATTTTCTCTGGAATTTTGTACATTTTGTGACCAGAGGCTTGGGGGGGCTTTAATCTGCACCTTGCAAACTCTGTGAAATATTTAATTACTTATCACTTTTCTAAGCTTCAGTTGTTTCACAAGTCCTTTCCCTCAGCCCTAAGGGGCTCTGTCCTCCAGGGAGCATTGCCATAAAAGAATTAACACATAATTTCTCAGCTTCCAAGTTAAAACTGATAATAAAACAAGACAGAAGGACTATTTACTGAGGTAGTTCTTCCACTACCCTTCTTACTAAAGATTTTCCAAGCTAGGGGAGGAAACTTGAGATGGAAGAAAAATTGATACACATTGGTTTGATATTGGGTAAGAGGTGTATCCTGCCCTCCCTATTAACTTCAAGGGAAAAGGGAATGATGACAGAATCCCCCCAAAAATGTTCAGATACAAGATTAGAGGAGACACTGGATCTTTCCAACCAGGAATCTTAAGAAGGAGAAATGAGGAAGGAGTCTGCTTCTCCTCACAGTAGAGGAACATAGAAGAAAGATGCTCGGGTGCCAAGGGCCTGAACTAGTCCTGAGAGACAGCCCTGAATCCCAGTCTAACACTTCCTGTGCCTGGGAGATCATAAGTGATCAAGCAAAATGCTCTGAGAGAGTTCTATGTCTTTGACAAGAGGACATGGCAGCAGAAGGCACCTGGACCATATGGTCAGAGAGGAGGTAGGAAGACAGAACAGAGGAGGCCATTGTGGAGGGACGACCATGCAATGGCCCAGGCAGATCTGTACACTTTAGAGGATGCCCGCATGGAGCACTTGTGGACCATATGCTTTCATTCAACCCACTTGCAACTATGATGCTATCCCACCACTACTCTAGCAGCGCCACTGCTCAGATAAACCCTATGGAGAAGGAAAGGATGTCAGTGTGATTACACTACTGAATTGACTAATTTTAAATCATAAATAACTCTTATCCTATAATTTAAGTTGTTTGCTGCTGTCATGTCAAATGTCAGCTCAAAATAGAATTGATGTTGAATTAGAGAGAAAAGCAATTATTTGTATACCTGAATTTACTGTCAGAAAACCCAGCCTAACTACATGGCTTTTACAATACAGAGCTGCTTTTGCATCTCAATTCCACTAATCATTGGATGACCTCAAGAATTTTGTGCCATTCAGGGCTCTGCTCAAATGTCACCTTCTCAAAGAGTCCTCCTTTATCTCTCTATAAGGACAGATTCTCTGTTACAATTTATCACTTCTCCCTATTTACTTTTCTCTTCATAGCACTTACTACTACCTCATGCTATAGACTTATTTGTGTATGTTGTTGGTCTCCCCATAGAAATAAAATCCAAATGGACCTGGAATTTGTATTGTTCACTGTGATATTCTCAGAGCAAATCTCTGGTACAGAAAAAACCTTCAAAAATATATGCAAAATGAATTTACATATGTAAATATATATGCATATATATAATCAAAATACATAGTGAATACTATGCATTAGGTACTACAAAAATGTGATTAATTTATCCTATCACTACCCTTTTTCTTCTGTCCCAATTATTCCTGAGAAGGTTATAGGTATGTCTCAACAATCCTAAAGTAAAGAATTTACTGAATTATGGCATCTGGCAGGAGAAGTAGACTCATGTTTTTGACCCTAAAGTCATAGACGTGAAGAAAATGTTCAAAGAGATGACCTCAGAAATAATATTTTCTTATTTTATAATTTTACCTATCTGAAGTGGTTTCCTTATTGATTGATAGATCAGGTATTTTTAGAGGATGAAAGAAAGGAAGACAACGTCAAGTACTTTTCAGACTAAATTTACACTGGAATTTTTTTTTTCTTTGTATCTCTTAGGAAAATGTTTGAGTTATAATTTTTGCATTATGGCACATAACCATCACTGGTCCACACAGATCCTTCTCTTGTATTGTCTGTTTGTCTATCTATTTATCTATCTACCTATCCATCCAGCCATCCCCTTTTACCTGCCTTTCAACCTAGGCAACAACTCTAAAGTGTTTATCATACATTGCTTTATTCTATGCCTTTATAAAACATGTGTAGTGTTATCTTAAATGGATGTTTTCTTTTGTTGTTGTTGTTTTTTTGGTTCGTGGGCCTCTCACTGTTGTGGCCTCTCCCGTTGCAGAGCACAGGCTCCAGACATGCAGGCTCAGCGGCCATGGCTCATGGGCCTAGCCGCTCCGCAGCATGTGGGATCTTCCCGGACCCGGACACAAACCCGTGTCCCCTGCATCGGCAGGCAGACTCTCAACCACTGCGCCACCAGGGAAGCCCTTAAATGGATGTTTTTAAATTAACATGTATGCTGTTTTGTTATACACTTAAATCTCCCTTTCTTTCATTCAGCTGTATATTATTAAGATTCGGGCTTGCTGCTATGTGTACCTCTTTGTCACTTCCAAGTACCACATAGTACTCCATTTATTTGTTTTTGTAACTACCACATTTAGCTTATCTACTTTCTGTAAATAATCATTTACATTATTAGAGCAAATGACAAACCAGAAAAGGTTCTACTTAAATACTTTTTGCATCCTCATGAAATGAAATGCACCCTTTAAGGAAGTCTCAAACAATTGTGTTTAAGTTCTTTTTGGTTGAATTTTGTTTAAGGTACTTTTTCAACCACCTGAAATACTTGGTCTTATATCTTAAATTAAAAAGTTGGCAATTTGTTTTTCACATTGGCAAAAATTTCTTACATTCACGTATTTATATATACACGAATTCAAGCCTGTTTTCAAAAGGACAAAGGGATCCAAAGAGGCTTCCTCCTGCTGTGAAGGACAAAAACTCTAGATAGAGTACTCTGACACAAAGTGCATTGCTTTGCCAATCTCTAAAATGTCACTTCATGGGTGGCCTGCTGAGTTTAGCTCAGAGCCAAGGTGCCAAGATTGCTAATAAAAAAGAATAAAGGTTAATGAAGGGATAGGGTTATTTATTATCTTGAATAAAATAGCCTAGGTTTTATCTGGATGGTTTGTTCAAGGCATAAGGTCTTGCCTTTGATTTTTAGCATGTATTATTATTTTCTGTGGGCTGTAAATTTTAATGCTTTTGCTAGGATATAGTCTTATATTTATTAGATATGAAATTATATTACAAAAATTAATGGAGATATCATAGATGTTAAATATGATGGCTGACATACATACAAAATAATAAATCCTTCAGAGAACTCACTTTGAAATTCACTAAATGAGAATCTTGAACATTAAACCATCTTTTTTTGCTCATGAACAATTTACTTAAAGAAAATAAATCTAAACACTTAATGGTGGCATTGTGACATAGGAAAACTTATCTTTCATGGGGGAATATATCATGCTTTAGTTTCACACTTCAGATTTAGGTTTAGGTTATACAATTTCATTTAAAAGAACACAAACTCTGCCTTAAACTAGGCTTTCAGTCAACTGACAGAATATAAAATACCAAAAGGATGCTGTGCTTTACAGCCAGGACCCCATCTTAAAGATTCCAAGTCATGTGAGAGTAAGCACATATACTATTTATCCCTCAGCTTGTGATTCCAGGAATATCAAATGTGTGAGGTTTACAAAGTGGTTTAGTCCTGTGCTGTAATCCAGAATAGGAATTGTCCAGGTTTCAAATATATACAATTTGAAACATTAACTTTGCTGTGACAAAGCCCATAGCTGTGTATAATATAACCATCTCCAAGACCTTAGATTGTTGTCAAATAAGTACTAAGTATAAGGCCATCTTTAAAATGACCACAAGCAGCCATTCCTATTTCCTATTCTATCCTGCCATAGGAAAACATAAACAAATTCTCATGAAAAAATTAACCTATTTTCCATTTTCATTACTTTTTCTGTTTGTAGCATTCTTCTGGTTTCTTAGGTTGATTAATACTGTAATGGAACCCACAGTCTATGAGACCATTTCTTCCTGAGTAAAACAGTAAGTATTTAATTATTTCCTAAAAGCATTCTACTCTCTAAAATTACTCAGACTATTCATTCAGCAAATATTTTTTCGGTGGCTGATACATGCTGATCACTATCCTAAATATTGAGGACATAGCCATTAAAAAATTCTTATAGAACTTTTATTGTAAGCTTTATCAGGAATACCAAAGATCATTAGGGAAACTACTAATTTTCACAAAAAACTGCATAGGTAATCTACAGAATACCATGTGTAAACCTTGAAGATCAACACTTTAACTTTTAGGTCAGAATAATTCAGTTTACAATCTTTGGCGAAGAAAAATATTTATTATCCTATTGAGGAAGATCAAAAAGTATAGTGATTATTAGATCTGTTAAAAATATTCTGGTTCTCCTTCTGAGTAGAATTGTGCTTTCCAGTTTCCTTGAAATTAAGGGTAACCATATGATTTCCTTGGCCTAATGAAATATGAATGGAAGTAGCACATTCAAGCTTTAGAACTTTCACTGTATCCACTTTCTCTTTGCAATATTTGTGATGATGGCTTCCCCTCCAATGCAGGTCCCCAAATGAGGCCTACATGGAGTAAATCTTCCAGTTGACCCATTATAGATATATAGCCTGAGTGAGATTATAAAACTTTGTGCCTAATGTTAGCTCAATTTAGTGAGCTATAGCTTACATACAGTAACATTCACCCTTTCAGGTGTACATTTGATGAGTTTTGACTAATGTTACCAGGACCACAATTGACATATAGCACATCTCTATTACTCCAATTAATAGAGTAATAAAGTAAATACTAATCACAACAACTAGATTTTCTTTTTTCTAATTGAATAATTTTTCTTTTTCATTAATGATACTAGTTTTTGCAAAAGACTGAAAACAAACCTCTAAAGTATTACTTGCAACTAGGTAAACTGGTACCAAATTTCTAGAGCAGACTTTGGAAACCTTAAACTTTTATAGCTTTTATACAATTTTAGGGGACCAATATTTTTTACATATATAATTATGTAACATAATAGACTAAAATCAGAAACAACCATATCAACTAAATAGCTACCTTGCATGCTCATGATGTACTACAATGCAGACATTATGGTAATAAGACTATCTAATAACATGAGAAAAAGTTCCAAATTATTTCTATGTGAGAAAAAAATGTAAGTTACAAAATACTATATACAGTAGGGCATAATTATGCAAAATATATATGTACATAAGATTTTATCTACCGAATTCTTACAAGAGTTGGCCTGTAAGAAAGAATTAAGAAAGCTGCTAACAGAATGTGAATATGAATAGCATTCAAGTATATGTCCAGACCCAGATGTGTCAGGGTTCAGAGAATAATGAAATCTCCTAATCCTAAAATGAATGATGTACTGAAACATAATCCTGACTTTTCCTCATCTAGTTTTGTGACTTTGGTCAAGTTAATAACTTCTCTAAGCGTTTGCTGCCTCATTTAAAAAATGTTATTTAAATACTATTAATAAAAGTAGCAGTAGTAATAATAGAACTGTTAGTAGTGAAAGTAATACCTATCTCACAGGGTTAAATTAAATGAAATAGTGTTGTTCATTGCACATTGTAGATGCTCAATAAAAATTAGTTACTTTTCTGAAAAAGATGAGATAAATAGTTTTCACACACTGTACTGTTTTAGTTAACAATTTTGATTGGGTGACAGTTTCTCAGAAGAAGGGTGTATTTTTTCACAAAGAAAATATGCACTAAATGACCTAACAGTACAATGTGTATGATGTTTCTAGTACTGAGTTAAGAGGAACAGTTGGGCAGAGAAAAAAGGGTCCATTGTAAGATTTGGTCTTTACCATCTACCCAGAAAAATAGTATTAACCTAGTTAACAAGATTTTAATTTAAATTGCAATTCAGCTTCACATTTTGTTCTATATTTTATTTTATAAACATTTCCCCACTCATTTTGAAAGATGATGTTCCCACATATAGAGTTTTCTATCTTCAAAACAAGTAATAAAATTGAGTAAGTCAGATGCTGCTGCTCGATAGAGAGTGTGATGAGTTACAGAATTTAGCATTGAATTTCATCTACATGTGCCTAAAATCAACATTGCATGCAGAGGAACACAATCACAATGTTAAATTTGTCTTATTATTTGTATCTAGATGAGCAATTATTTTCCTATTTTAACAATAATGTGTGTGCTGTAGTAGCTTCTCTGTTACTATGAAGAAAGTATAGCACACAATATGTACATTCTTGAATCAAAAAAAAAAAATAGGAAGAATAATATACTCTCATTTTTCAGAAAAAGGCTAGAAGTGAAAGACAAAAAAGGAACTACATCTGAAAGCCAAGAAGCCATCACAGAATCCTGTGATAAAACTTTTTCTAATCAGGGCAGTGGTGTCTAGCTCACTCCGTCATTCACCATATATTTATGAGGTACCTACATGCCACAAGTTGTAGACTCTGGAAATACTGAAGAGAATTTGTAGATTATTTCTGTTTTCATGAAACTTAAACAGTCTTTGGGGGTGATGGGAGAGTTTGTGAGAGACACTCCTGATAAGGAAATAAGCTAAGAACATGTCAAATATTACAAGTACTCTAAGGACAATTAAAGAAAATTAAAGTTGAATGCATTTCTGCATGCCACATGATTGGAGGTACTGACTGTCTTTGTGTTACACCACCTTTTCAAGGATGTTTGCATAGCAAACATTAGAAGAGAGAGATAATGTCCCTCTCCTCCAGAGCAACGGGCAGGTTTGTTTTGCATTCAGTATAATACAGATAATGCCACCCTGTAGAGCAAAGATCAGGAAGGTTTGATGTCCAGTAAAAAGATACGGGTTCCCAAAACTCAGGGTTACTTTTCTGGAATGTAAATGACTGCATGAGCAAGTGTCACCTGGATTTCATTTTATTGAGCCCAGCATGTTGTAACTCAGAAATCAGTGCAAATGTTGATGCTCTGGTAACTGTTATCCCTGGGAGTAATTAAATCCTTTAAGTCTAAGTCAAGAAACTCTTATCTTTGCCAACATCCACAAAACTGTGGCACGCAATTCTTGTGCAATTATAAATAGAGTAAATCTCAGAGCCTTCACAGTCCTTGACTAGGTGAATTGTGTGTACTGAAAGAAGAGGAATAAATGCAACTTTTGAAAAATGGTGAGTGAAGGAGATTACAGAATAAGGAGAATTCAATAAGAAAAGCAGGGTCTGGATCTTGTATTCCTTTGCAAGCCATGTCTGGAGTTTAGTTCTACTTGTGTATTGAGAATCAACTGGAGAATTTATGTGAGAAAGTGACATATTTAGATTTACATATTATATGTTTATTAAAAAGAGAAATGAAAAAATGATAAAGTGTGAGTCAGATTTGGATTTATGTCTCAGCTCTGCCACATATTTGTTATATGATCGTGAGTAACTTGCAATTTTTCTGATCTTCCATTTTCTCCAATGGAAGAGAAAAGAAAATCAGCAAATTAAAACAAGGAGATATCACCGCACATCCATTAGGATGGCTACTATCAAAAAAAAACAGAAAGTAGTAAGCATTGACAAGAGTGTGGAGAAACTGGAACACTTGAACACTATTGGTGGGAATGTAAAATGGTGCATACACAATGAAAATCAGTATGGTGGTTACTCAAAAAATTAAAAATAGAATTATTATATAATCCAGCAATTACACTTCTGGGTATATGCTCAAAAGAACTGAAATCAGGATCTTGAAGAGATATTTGTACGTTCATGTTTATAGAAGCATTATTCACAATAGCCAAGAGGTAGAATCAACCCAAGCATTCATTGGTGCATGACTGGATAAGCAAAATGTGGTCTGTACAAACAATGGAGTATTGTTCAACTTTTAAAAAGAAAATTCTGACACATGCTACAACATGAATGAAACTTGAGAACATTAGGTTAAGTGAAATAAACTAGAAACAAACTGACAAATATTGTATGATTCCACTTATATATGGTACATAAAGTACTCAAATTCCTAGAGACAGAAACTAGAATGGTGGTTGCCAGGGGTTCGGTGGAAGGAGAAATAGAGAGTTCTTTAATGGGTACAGTGTTTAAATTTTACAAGATGAAGAGTTCTGGAGATTAGCTGCACAATACTGTAAATGTACTTAATATTACTAAACTATACACTTCAAATGGTTAATATGGTAAATTTTATGTTATGTGAATTTTACCACAATTAAAAATAAAGAAAACAGTATCTACTACAATTTAACAAACGAAAAAAGTTTTCCTAACCATGGTTCAGACATAATAACTGTCTTTACGGCCGTCAACATAGAAGAAAGAATCTCTGCCTTCAAATTGCCAAAAGATGAATAAATCATATCCCAGTCTTAGAAAGGTTTTATAAACATAAATTTCAAAGCATGTTGTTAACTCCAAACTTATCTGAAAATGTAAAATTAAAGTATTATTATTGGTTCAAAATTGACTTCAGGACCCCGAGTTTTAGGGGTGGTTGCAATATATTTTTAAGTTTGCTTTATACAGTGCCAATGGTATAGCCCTTAGTGTATACACTGTAAGGATTAATGATGCTTATTAATGATACTTAGTCCTGAAAGTAAGATTGGGAGATAAGAGGATGTCATGAAAGTGTGAATTAACACAGGATTAAATTATCTATTATTGCCTGAATATACACTTGGATGGATATGTGAATGAAGCACTTTGCCCTTACCATTTCAAAGGGTATATTATCCAAGTTCACCTTCACCCAGTTTTAATCAGCCATGCTAAATGTTCAAGCCCTCTTTGGCACTACACATTAAGCTATACAGGAGAGAAATTACAATTCCAGGAGAAAAATTAGACATCAATGTTCTGGCTAAAGAATGCTTGTTGTGGGATATTTTAAAAACAGGTTTGTTGAGATATAATTGAGATGCAACAAACTACACATATTTACAGTGTACAATTTGATAAATATCACATATGTATACAAATGAAAGATGATTGCTATAATTAAGAGAGTGAAAATAACCATCGCTTCCCAAAGTTTCCTCATTGGGAATCCCTCCCTTCTATTTCTCCCTACACCCACATATGCAGCAACCAATGACCATTATAGATTAGTCCATTATAGATTACTTTGAATTTTCTAGAATTTTATATAAATGAAATCATACAACATACTTTTTAATGCTTGGCTACATTCACTCAACATAATTATATTGCATCTATCAAAAGTTCATTTAAAAATTTTCTTCTCCAATAAAGATGTTAAAAAAAAATTTCTTAGTGGTATTTCATTATGTGGATATACCCCAATGTGTTTCTTCATTTACCTTCTAATGGACATTTCGTTTGTTCCCAGTTTTTAGCTTCTAAAAATAAAGATGCTATGAACATTCACATACACACTTTGTATGGGCATATGCCTTCATTTCTTTTAAGTACTTAGCAATGGAATGACAAAATTGTATAGTGGAGTATGTATTTTTTTAAGAAAATACCAAACTCAGCTACAAAGCGGTTGCATTATTTTTCATTCCAATTCATAGTACATGAAAGGTCTACTTTCTCCATTTTCTCACCAAAACTTGAAATGGTCACAATTTTATTTTTTAAGCAATCATATAGGTATGTGATAGTATTTTATAGCAGTTTTAATCTGCATTCTTGTAAAAACTAATGATGTTGAGCGTCTTTCTATGTACTTATTTGCAATAGTATGTCTTCTTTGGTGTAGTATGTATTCAAATATTTTGCCCATCTTTAGGGTTATTTTATTACTTTTGATATTTTAATGCTGTCTACTTATTTTGCCACAACCTAGCAAGGCAAGATTGGACTGATAAAATTAAGAGGAAGTTAGGGCATTGCATCAGTGATACCATGATAACTGGCTTCTTAGGGGAAGACATACAGGAGGACTTATGACTGCAGTCATCCTTATGTAGCTGATACAGCCAGGTAAAATTCAGGATGCAATCCCATTTGTGACATTGCAGAGGATTGCATGAGCTGAAGTATTAAGAATCATTCCTTAAACTGTGAGAAATATGCTATTATTTCTCACAGACCAAGTCAGGAATCAAGAAGCTGAGAGACAAGTAAGGTTTTGGGGGTTTTGGTTAAAGGACATTCCTTACCCAGAGATCCTGTTGGTCCAGTTAACAAAGTCACCAAAAAGAATCTGAATTTGAATGGGAGGATGCCTGTTCAGAAGCATGCTTCAAATTTTTCAAAGTGCCAGAGCATAGGAAATCCTACCTGGCTTTTGGTACCTGATGGCTCAGATGATATTACCTGTGTTGAAAAATAAATATACACAGACAAGACCTTTTGGCAGGAATTGAAGAAGGGTACTCAGCAGAAACCTCTCAGGTTTTGGTCTAGAAATGTGCCTGATACAACTACTCATTATAGCACATTTGAAATAAAACTTCTAGCTTGTTATGGGGCAGTGATTGAAACTGCCTGAACCCATGGAAAGATATCAGAGGACTCTGAAGTCAGAAATATCAATCACTCTAGTAAGATGTCAGAAGAGAACAGAGAAGGAAAGCCCAAGAAATTTTGCTCATATGTGGATATATGTATATATATAACTGATTCACTTTGCTGTACACCTGAAACTACAACATTGTAATTCAATTATACTCCAATAAAAAGTTTTTTTAAAAAAGAAAGTTTGCTCATGAAATGAAAGTTACAGTACATTCAAACTTACACTATGGGATAGGGGCAGGATTCATAGGGAACACAGTGCATACATGAGCAGATTGCTTCGCTGACTCTAGGGCCCAGCCTAGAGCCCCCTAGCATTACCCATCTCCACAACTGTGTGCCTTAAACCTTATGATTTTCTCCTAGCTGAAGAAAGAAGTTCTCCTCGTTCACTAAAACAAATAGCCAACAATCACAGAAAAAGGTATATAGTTATTAGTATTTAGTAAAATGCTAATTTAACAACAAAGAAAAATTTTATAAGAAAATACGAAGTGCAAGCAAAGATATATAGAAAAAGAATTCCTGTATATTGCTGATAATAGTATAGATATTTTAAAGTACTTTGGAAAAGCATCTTGCATTATCTATTAAATATAAAATCTGTATACTTTAAAATACAGCATTTTCACTCTTAGGTATGTTCCCTACAGAATCTCTTATATGTGCTCATCAGAAAACATGGACAAGGACACTCATAATAAATTTATTTGCAAATGAAAATTTAAAAAAAACCAATATTTAGGATAATGATTATCTCTGTAAAGGGAGAATGGAGGATGCGGTTCTATAGGGTACACATTGGATCTCAAGGCTATTGGTAATTTTTTTTTGAGCAGCATGGTGAATACAAAGGAAACTTTTATTTTATTTTAGGTAACCACACATTACACACATACATTATATGTGTTAAATACACATGCACAAAGTATATTTAATATATTTGAAAAGCCAAAAATGGAATGATATTTGTATATTTTATAGGCTAAATGCTTATTTCAGAGAAGTTTCATCTGTTAGAAAATCAAATAATCTTTATATGTAGCACTTGCTTAGATAAATGTTTCTGAACATTGATATAAAACATGTGATGAAACATTTGTCTCACTTCAACAGATTAAACTGAACTGGCCTGTTTATTGACAGGCAGACATAGACAGTAAAAGGAGGCAGTCAGACTACCCTAATGAAATCCACTCCTGCCTTTCTCTCCAAGAGCTCCAGCTTCCAATGCTTTGTGTGAGTAACTACAGTTCATATTAGTTACTTACTTACCAAATGAGAATTTAAAATTATTTTGTAAATGTAGTAAGAGATAACTTTCAATGATGAGCAGCAGAGTGAAATACCAGACAATTTCCAGTCGCCCATAATAAAAGAAAGAGGTAAAAGAATGATGCCAATAAGAGTTGGATTCTGCTTCTAAACCATAGAAGCCTGAGTCACCAAAAGTGATGATCCTACCTATTGTTCTTCCAGGAAATTAGACAAGAAAATGAAGTGAATGCAGAAAAAATTATCCAAATTAAATGTACACATAGCAAAGCAAAACAAAACAAACACTAAGACCAGAAGGAAAGAATGAGGAGAAAAGTGTCAGATTAGCTATGGTGGAAGAGAGGGCCTTACCCAAATGTGAAAAGCTGTGAGTAAGAGTAAGACTGAAGTAGAGAGATCAGTGATGAGATATAGAAAGAGAAGCAAAGGACACTCCCTAAGAGGTGCCCATATTTGGAAATTACCAAAATTATCACCATCTGATAAATTTAAAGATGATAATAGCAGCATAGTTATTAAAAGCTCTTTAAACTTGAAAAAAAAATAGGATGGAGAAACTAGGATAGCAGAACAAGAAGTTGAAAATAATATTTTCAGTAAGAGTAGGTGAATATGCAGCTCTATGAATCTGGGTATGTGAGGATATTGGGACAAACCAGCAGCGGCTATGTGGGAACAAACAGAGACTAGAGAAGGGGATTCTAGTAGTGCTAAGAGCTGGGAATGCAGCCAAGAAGTACTTCCCACTTCAAACACAATCACCCAGCTTGGAGTGAAGAACCTCACTAGTGGATTTGAGACTAACAATCAAAATTCGTAGGTGAGCTCAAGGGGTCCCTGGGTAGTACTGAGCATGACTCATGACCTGGGACTTTATAGCTATTGAAATAGTCAGTGGAAAACTAAGGCACACTGAGCTGACACACTTGGAAGTAAGACACAAATTAAATAAAAAATAGAACAAATTGGGGGTATAAGAAAGGAAAGGTTCTGATGCTATTTGAGGAGAGAATGAGAGAAAGCAGGTGTCAGAAATTATTAAAGAAATTGAACTCATAACTTAAAACCTTCCTATAAAGAAAACTCTAGATCCACATGAGCTCAATGGCAAATTGTACAAAGAAATAGGGAAATGATGCCAATTTTACACAAAATTTCAGGATATTAGAAAATAACAGTACATTTTCAAATTCATTTAATGTGGCTAATACAACCTTGATTCAAACCTTCACAAGGATGGAGAGGGCAGACAGCAGAAGCAAGAAGAACTACAATTCTGAAGCCTGTGGGGAAAAAACCCACATTCACAGAAAGGTAGACAAGATGAAAAGGCAGCGGACTATGTACCAGATGAAGGAACAAGATAAAATCCTAGAAAAACAACTAAATGAAGTGGAGATATACAAAAAAAGAATTCAGAATAATGATAGTGAAGATGATACAGGACCTCAGAGAAAGAATGGAGGCGAAGATGAAGAAGATGAAAGAAATATTTAACAAAGACCTAGAAGAATTAAAGAACAAAAAACACCTAGAAGAATTAAACAACAAACAAAGAGAGATGAACAATACAATAACTGAAATGAAAAATACACTAGAAGGAATCAATAGTAGAATAACAGAGGCAGAAGAATGGATAAGTGAACTGGAAGAGAGAATGGTGGAATTCACTGCTGCAGAACAGAATAAAGAAAAAAGAATGAAAAGGAATGAAGACAGCCTAAGAGACCTCTGGGACAACATTAAACACAACAACATTCGCATTATAGGTTTCCCAGAAGAAGAGACAGAAAGAACATGAGAAAATATTTGAAGAGATTATAGTCGAAATTTTCCCTAACATAGGAAGGGAAATGGGCACCCAAGTCCAGGAAGCACAGAGAGTCTCAGGCAGGATAAACCCAAGGAGAAACACACCAAGACATATAGTAATCAAACTGACAAAAATTAAAGACAGAGAAAAATTATTGAAAGTAACAGGGACAAATAACATACAAGGGAACTCCCATAAAGTTAACAGCTGATTTCTCAGCAGAAACTCTACAAGCCAGAAGGGAGTGGCAAATATACTTAAAGTGATGAAAGGGAAGAAGCTACAAGCAAGATTACTCTACCTGGCAAGGATCTCATTCAGATTCGATGGAGAAATCAAAAGATTTACAGACAAGCAAAAGCTAAGAGAATGCAGCATCACCAAACCAGCTCCACAACAAATGATAAAGGAACTTCTCTAAGTGGGAAACCCAAGAGAAGAAAAGGACCTACAAAAACAAGCCCATCAAAATTAAGAAAATGGTAATAGGAACATAAATATCGATAATTACCTTAAACGTGAATGGATTAAAAGCTCCAACCAAAAGACACAGGCTCGCTGAATGGATACCAAAACAAGACCCATATATACAAGAGACCAACTTCAGACCTAGGATGGAAAAAGATACTCCATGCAAATGGAAATCAAAAGAAAGCTAGAGTAGCAATACTCATATCAGATAAAATAAATGTAAAATAGAGAATGTTACAAAAGACAAGGAAGGACACTACATAATGATCAAGGGATCAATCCAAGAAGAAGATATACCAATTATAAATATATATGCACCCAACATAGGAGCACCTCAATATATAAGGCAACTGCTTACAGCTATAAAAGAGGAAATCGACAGTAACACAATATTAGTGCGGGACTTTAACACTGCAGTGACAACAATGGACAGATCATCCAGACAGAAAATGAATAAGGAAACACAAGTTTTTTTTGTTTGTTTTTTTTGTGGTAAACGGGCCTCTCACTGTTGTGGCCACTCCCATTGCGGAGCACAGGCTCCAGATGCACAGGCTCAGTGGCCATGGTTCATGGGCCCAGCTGCTCTGCAGCATGTGGGATCTTCCTGGGCTGGGGCACATACCCGTGTCCCCTGAATCGGCAGGCGGACTCCCAACCACTGTGCCACCAGGGAGGCCCTGGAAACAAGTTTTAAATGACACAATAGAGCAGATAGATTTAATTCATATTTATCAGACATTCTATCCTAAAACAGCAGATTACATTTTCTTATCAAGTGCACACAGGACATTCTCCAGGATAGATCACATCTTGGGTCAAGAATCAAGCCTCGGTAAATTTAAGAAAATTGAAATCATATCAAGCATTGTTTCCAACAATGCTATCAGATTAGAAATCAATTACAGGGAAAAAAACACAAACACATGCAGGCTAAACAATACGTTACTAAATAACGAAGAGATCACTGAAGAAATCAAAGAGGAATTCAAATAATACCTAGAGACAAATTACAATGGAAACATGATGATCCAAAACCTATGGGATGCAGCAAAAGCAGTTCTAAGAGGGAAGTTTATAGCAATACATGCCTACCTCAAGAAACAAGAAAAATCTCAAACGAACAATTTAAACTTACACCTAAAGGACCTAGAGAAAGAAGAACAAACAAAACCTCAAGTTAGTAGAAGGAAAGAAAACATAAATATCAGCAGAAATAAATGAAACAGAAACAAAGAAAACAGTAGCAAAGATCAATAAAACTAAAAGCTGGTTCTCCGAGAAGATACACAAACTCAATAAAGCTTTAGTAAGACTCATCAAGAAAAAGAAGCAGAGAACTCCAATCAATAAAATTAGAAATGAAAAAGGAGAAGTTACAACAGACACTGCAGAAATACAAAGCATCCTAAGAGACTACTACAAGCAAATCTATGCCAATAAAATGCACAACCTGGAAGAAATGGACAAATTCGTAGAAAGGTATAACCTTACAAGACTGAATCAGGAAGAAATAGAAAATATGAACAGACCAATCACAAGTAATTAAATTGGAACTGTGATTAAAAATCTTCCAACAAACAGAAGTCCGTGACCAGATGGCTTCACAGGTGAATTCTATCAAAAGGGAAGAGCCAACACTCAGTCTTCTCAAACTCTTCAAGAAAATTGCAAAGGAAGGAACACTCCCAAACTCACTCTATGAGCCCACCATTACCCTGATACCAAAACCAGACAAAGACACTACAAAAAAAGAAAATTACAGACCAATATTACTGATGAAGATAGATTCAAAATCCTCAACAAAATACTAACAAACAGAATCCAACATCACATTAAAAGGATCATACACCATAATCAAGTGGGATTTATCCCAGGGATGGAAGGATTCTTCAATAAACACAACTCAATCAATGTGATACACCATATTAACAAATTGAAGAAGAAAACCCATATGATCATCTCAATAGATGCAGAAATAGCTTCTGAAAAATTTCAAAACCCATTTATGATAAAAACTCTCCAGAAAGTGGGCACACAGGGAACCTACTTCAACATAATAAAGGCCATGTATGACAAACCCACAGCAAACATCATTCTCAATGGTGAAAAACTGAAAGCATTTCCTCTAAGATCAGGAACAAGACAAGGCTCTTCACTCTCACCACCGTTATTCAACATAGTTTTGGAAGTCCTAGCCACAGCAATCAGAGAAGAAAAAGAAATAAAAGGAATACAAATTGGAAAAGAAGAAGTAAAACTGTCACTGTTTGCAGATGACATGACACTACTCATAGAGAATCCTAAAGATACCACCAGAAAACTACTAGAGCTAATCAATGAATTTGGTAAAGTTGCAGGATACAAAATTAATGCACAGAAATCTCTTGCATTCCTATACATTAACAATGAAAGATCACAAAGAGAAATTAAGGAAACAATCCCATTCACCACTGCAACAAAAAGAATAAAATACCTAGGAATAAACCTACTTAAGGAGGTAAAAGACCTGTACTCAGAAAACTATAAGACACTGATGAAAAAAATCAAAGATGACACAAACAGATGGAAAGATATACCATGTTCTTGGACTGGAAGAATCAATATTGTGAAAATGACTATACTACCCAAAGCAATCTACAGATTACAATCCCTATCAAATTACTAGTGGCATTTTTTACAGAACTGGAACAAAAAAATCTTAAAATTTGTATGGAGACACAAAAGACCCAGAATAACCAAAGCAGTCTTGACAGAGAAAAACAGAGCTGGAGGAATCAGCCTCCCTGATTTCAGACTATACTACAAAGCTACAGTAATCAAGACAATATGGTACTGGCACAAAAACAGAAATATAGATCAATGGAACAGGATAGAAAGCCCAGAGATAAACCCACACACCTATGGTCCACTAATCTATGACAAAGGAGGCAAGGGTATACAATAGAGAAAAGACAGTATCTTCAAAAAGTGGTGTTGGGAAAACTGGACAGCTACATGGAAAAGAATGAAATTAGAACACTCCCTAACACCATACACAAAAATAAACTCCAAATGGATTCAAGACCTAAATGTAAGACCAGACACTATAAAACTCTTAGAGAAAAACATAGGCAGAACACTCTTTGACATAAATCACAGCAAGATCTTTTTTGATCCACCTCCTAGAGTAATGGAAATAAAAACAAAAATAAACTAATGGGACCTAATGAAACTTAAAAGCTTTTGCCAAGCAAAGGAAACTACAAACAAGATGAAAAGACAACCCTGAGAATACTATGAGAAATAGTATTTGATACTAGCGGTCTAGGAAAGATAGGAATTTCCTTAATCTGATGAAGGCTATCTACCAAAAATTCACAGCAAATATCATACTTAATGGTAAAATACTGAAAATGTACTCTTTAGATTGGGCACAAGACAATGATATTTGCTGCTTCCGCTTATATTCAACTGTTTCTTAAATGCCTAGTCAGTTCACTAAACCTAGAAAAATGAATAATATATTTGAGAACTGGAAAGAAAGAAAAAAAAAGTCCTAACTTTTTTCTAGATGACATGACTATGTATGTAGAAAATACAAAGGAATCTACCATAACTTATTAGAATGAAGGAATTAGCAAGTATTTCTGATACAAAGATAATATAAATATATATCACTTCACTATATAATTTAAATCAAAAGAAAACATCTTTTAAACAATGACACTTATAATAGCATAAAATATTAAAATATAAATATCTTAGAATGAATCCAGCAAAAGGCATACATGAGCTCTCAACAGATAATCAGAAATTTTTATAGAAAGAAAATAAAGAACACCTAAATTTACTGGGCTTATGGTTTAGAAAAATCAATATTTTAAGGATACCAATTTCTCCTAAATTGATCTAAAAAGTCTGCAATCCAAATATAAAAACCCTGAGAATCTGTGTGTGTTTGTGTATTTGTAGCTTATTGAGCTGATTCTAATATTTCTCTGGTGATACAAATGACCAAGAATAGGCAAGACACTCCTGGAGAAGAACAAAATTATATTTCTTCTACCAAATAACAGGATCACAGTAAAGCAATAGTAATTAACACAGTATCATATTGGTGCAAAAATGTACAAACATTTTTGTCAAAATTCCCAGGAACTGACTGACTCATGGGTACTTTAATTATGATCAAGATCATTGTGAAGTTGTGCTCTCTCAAGCAAAATGTAATAATAGTAACAATAATAAAAGTTTTAAATGATACTAAATAATATAAATGTACATGGACAGATGAATGGATAAAGAAGGTATGGTATATACATAATGGAATACTACTCAGCCATAAAAAAGAATGAAATAATGCCATTTGCAGCAACATGGCTGGACTTAGGGATCATCATACTAAGTGAAGTAAGTCAGATAGAGAAAAACAAATACCACATGATATCATATATGTGGAATCTAAAATATGATACAAGTCAACTTATTTACAAAACAGAAACAGACTCAGACACAGAAAACAAATTTATGATTACCAAAGGGAAAAGAGGAAGGGAGGAATAAATTGGGAGTTTGCGATTACCAGATACCAACTACTATATACAAAATAGATAAGCAACAAGGTCCTACTGTATAGCACAGGGGGAACTATATTCAATAGTTTGTAATAAATCATAATGGAAAAGAATGTGCAAAAGAATATATATATATATATATATATATATCTGAATCACTTTGCTGTACATTAGAAAAACACAACATTGTAAACCAGCTACACTTCAATTATACACACACACACACACACACACACACAATATCTACGGCACTCCTTACAAAGTCTCTATTAAAATTGTTCCCATTTTATTGTGGGGAAAACATGAATGGTTTAATCAATTTGTTCACAAGCAGAATGGAACTGGTGAAGTCAGATATGCCCTAGATATTCGAATTTAAAAATCACATTTATTTTGTGCTTCCTGTGCCAGTCACTGTAGCATAAAGTATACATGATACGATTTATGTATATTATATCATTAACTCATAATAAGCCCATATAGAAGTTTTCAGATTATAAAACATTTTGACCTACTGTGATGAAGCAGAAGCAGAGGGGGTTTTTTTGACTTTATGAACAGAAAGAAAATAAGTGACAATTACACTACTGATGACTTTTATTGAGAAACAATTTTCCAGAGCAAACAGTAATATACTGAATTAATGATTTAACTAAATTCTATACAGCAAATGTAAATCATAATTTATTGTTTCTTTTTTACTACTCTACCTAGGAATTTCACAATAATGCCTAGGACTGTAAATCAATTTTGGTTCACACTAATTTTACCCACCACAACTTCTGTTGTAAGTACACTCTACTATTTCTCTCAAGTCTATTTTTTCTCAGGTAAATTTTTGCTATTCTAAATTTTTAAAAAGACAACTGAATGTTGCAATAAACTTTCATTACAGTCTGCTTTTTTTTTTCAGTCTGCATTTTAAGTTCTTGTGCTGTTTTGGGCTTATTTGTTCTATGAAATCTAATTTTACCCAGATAAATTTTTTTAGGTTTATTTTATGCCAGAAAGATGTGTTTCTTCATTTAGCTTTTCATCCATAATAAATTATATCTTAGACTCAGTCAAAATGTCAAGTTAAAACACTTGGATCAAAACTTCCTGCTTTATAACTGTTTTTATTTCAGTTTTTTCAGATAGTGAAATTGATGTTCACACAGAAACTGCCATAGCATAAATGTGAATATAGTTTTGTCTAAAACAAAGTTTATGTTTTTTCTCCTGTATGCTAATGTCTGACATTACCATAAATTTAATCCTGAAATTAAGATATTTTACCTTGCCTTCCTCACAGATTATTGTTTGAATAAAATGAGGCCATGTATGTAAAAATTTTTGTAATCTGTGAAGAGTAGGCAAGTGTATATCAATTTCTTTATTATTATTATTATAGCATTTATTCCATTTGAATTTGTTAGATTAACACTATTCTTTTGCAGCTCAATCCACTCCCTTGGCCTGCTTTTAGATGGCTGAAGATGTTTCCAACTTTATATTTTCATCTCATTTTTTTTTGGCATTCATCCTTGATTTGTCTTATGAAAGAGTTCTTTTATACTTATTTCAGATGGTACCCAGCATTTTAAATTATAATTGTCAACTCAGGAATCCTCCCATTTGCTTGAACAATGGTTAAGACTGTTTTTTCATCTGAGAAGTCCTTAATCTAAGTTTACATTTAGTCACATGTGAGTTATAAATATATAGGGACAGTATGACTGTGAGTAGAGAAAACTTAGTTTCCTGTTTTTAATCTCACACTAATACACACTCACAACATTTCTGACACTCGATGTGTAAGGGGTTTTCCCACGCCAAGCAATTCTCGGTGACACCAGCTGGGTGTCCTCAACTTTAATTCAATTCTGACACTATCTACCTGGAGATAGCGTCAGATCTCACAGGTTAAGGGCTCAGTCCCACAAGACTGCCCTTACTTCAGAAGCCAATCACAAGTAGTAGGTCCCCAGTTTACCCGCAACTGTCTAACTGGCCTATAAATCAGAGGTTTCTAGGACCTTTTCTCTTTTGGATTTATTTGCTAAGTAGTTCATGGAACTTAGGAAAACAGTTACTTATGTTTACCAGCTTATTATATAACAATGGATATGATAAAGAATACAGACGAACAGCCATATAAAGAGATATTACATAGGGTGAGGTCTGGGAGGATTCCAAGTGCAGGAGCTTCTGCCCCAGTGCAGTTGGGTGCATCATCTTTCTGGTACATGGATGTGCTCACCAACCTGGAAGCTCTTCATACCATATATTATTGGGATTTGTTTGAAGGTTTCATCAAGTAGGCATGATCAATTGTTAACTTCATTTCCAGCTCCTCTGCCTTCTCTAGAGAATGGGGGGTGGGGAGGTCATGGGGGAGAGGGGGGATGAAAGTTCCAGGCCTCTGATCATGGTTGGGTCTTTCTGGTGACCAACCTCCATCCAGGAGCCACCCAGGAGCCCACCAAGAGTAACATCCTTAGAACAAAGACACTGCTATCACCCAGGAAATTTCAAGGGATTTAGGAACTCCATGTCAAAGAAACAGGCGTCAAAGACCAAATATTAGAACAAAAGAATTTCCTAGTACCCATCCCATAGAAAATGACAAGGGTTTTAAGAATTCTGTGCCAGGAACTGGGGGCAGAGATTGAACTATATTTTCTTCTATTATATCACACATCACTAAATAATTTTTATAATTATCTTCTCTTCTTTCTGAAATGCATTTGATATGACTTCCAACCATGTAAACCAAAGGAGACCTTCACTTCTGACATGGTTAACAAGATGTACCCTCATGCTGTAAACACTAGAAAATGGGACAAAATACATGAAGCAACTGTTTTCCAACATCGGACAACGTTCAGTGCAGGACCATAACCTCTGAGAGCTGGAGAAATATAATGATGAAGCCAGTGGTTTCCCAAAGCTTTCTACCTGGAGGGAACTGCCCACAAGGTTTACCAGGTAAGGAATGGAACGCTAAGAGGAGGAAGGCTGCCACTGAGTTAAGGAGCCAGAGATCAGAGTTCAGGGAGTTTGATACTGTGGCATTTTTAAACTGAAACAAAGAGAAATTTTAAAGAACGGAGAAAAAATAAACAAAATCTTATGAGACAGTAGGTCAAATATATGAGTATTTAGATTTCCTGAAAGAGGGGAGAACAAAACACTTGGAAAAATGATGACTAAAATTTTTTCAACACTGATGAAAGTCGTGGAGAATCCAAGACAATTATAAACCCACAAATAGGATAAACAACAACAACAAAAACAAACCAAAGCAGATCATAATATCATAATCAAACTGCATAAAAAAACAGGTATGAAAATATTGTAAAAGCATCCAGACAAAAAAGACACATTATGCACAGAAGAACAAAGATAAGAATGAGGCCAGGCTTCTTAGCAGAAACTTTGCAAACTGGAAAAAAATTCTATGTCCAGTAAAAATACCCTTCACGAATGACGGTGAACTAAGACCTTCGCAGACAAATAAAACAGAGGATTTGTCACCATCAGACTTCTATTATAAGATATGTTAAAACCTCTTCAGGCTGAAGGAAAATGATACCAGATGGAAACTTAGATTTGCACTAAGGAATGAAGATTTCCAGAAATGGCAATTATGTGAGCGAATATACACTAGTTTTCTCTCCCTTTTAAACATTTCTTTGAAAGATAATTAAATGTTTAAAGCAAAAATAATAACAGGGCTTCCCTGGTGGTGCAGTGGTTGAGAGTCCGCCTGCCGATGCAGGGGATACGGGTTCGTGCCCCGGTCCGGGAAGATCCCACATGCCGCGGAGCGGCCAGGCCCGTGAGCCATGGATGCTGAGCCTGTGTGTCCGGAGCCTGTGGCTCCGCAACGGGAGAGGCCACAGCAGTGAGAGGCCCGCGTACCGCAAAATAAATAAATTAATAAATAAATAATAATAATAACATGTACTATAGGGTTTATGACATTTGTAGAACTGAAATGTATAACAATAGCCCAAAAGATAAGAAGCATGCTTTTATAATTGCATTGTGTAATGTGCAGTTGTACGTAAATAACATGCTATTGACGGGAATCTAAAATGATATACCCATTTGGCCAATGTCCGGCAGTTTCTTATAAAACTAGACATAATCTTTCCTTATGACTAAGAAATTCCATTTCACTGATATTTTTCCAAATAAATTAAATAATTCAAAAATTTTACATGTACACCAATGTTCATAAATGTATTCATAATAGTCCAAATATGAAAATTATCCTGTTATCCTATGTGCCCATCAATAGGAAAATGGATTTTTAAAAAATACTGATGTATTCATACACATTCATTCATGCACTACCATGCAGCAATAAAAGGGAACAAACTCCATGCAACAATGTGGATGCACCTCAGGAACATCATGCTGAGCAAAAGAGAACAAATACAAAGAACACATATTGTATGATTTCACTTATATGAAGTTCTAGTATAGCAAAACTAATACATGCTGAAAATAAATCAGAACTTTTGTTGCTTCTGCCACTCAAGAAGTTACCATCAAGTTTTCTACTTAGGTATGAAAGAGGCAAAAATAGAAATGGGATGCTTTATCTCAACATCTGTGAAAAAAAAATATTAGAAAGTTGAGAAAGACAATCTGTTTCCTTTTATACAAGCACAAAGTGACCCTGCAAATGATTTCTCTCAACCTAGCAGGCTTGCTTAGATCTGTTGAAATCTTCATTACTTATACCATTGCTTCCTTCTGTCCACAGTGTGTTTTCCATTTCGCCCCTGCTAAATTACTTCTACTTTATCTTCTAAAACTCACATAGGCTATTAGTCATTACATTCACTATTGTCCCAAATCATATTAATATCTGTTGGAGCTACATAAATATGTACAATATTCTGTGTCCTACCTGGCTTGAGAAGTGGTACTATGTTACTACATTCTTTTCTCCATCCTCAGTGCCAGCAGAGTGGTAACACAGACATTTGTTAAATGAATGATTTTGTGAATATATTTTTGAAGGTCTATGGTTTTTTGACATAGTTTTTTTTTTTGTCTGTATTAATGGCAGGATCAACATTGAATTTGTTCCATTATACAAGGAACACATTTCTATGGTGAAATTTGTCCCTATCCTACTTTTTATAGTCAGGCTTCACACATGTGACAAACTGAGAAAACTCAGTGCTTTAAAGAGATTACAGATATTTTAAAGGGAATGAAAGTTTTATTTTTGGTAATTTGGGGGAATGTTAATGATCTTGATCTGTACTTCCCAGATAATAATGTTTTTACTTTAGTCTTCGCTTTATATTTCTTAACAAAACAAAAATATATCAGTAGAAGACAAGTTTAATAGAATTATTTAATAATGCACCACAAATAATTTAGTTTACTGATGAGGCAATTGATTACACACATTAATAAGTTCAGGTTTACAGAGTTACAGAGTAGCTTCTTCCTTTAATGGCTTAAAAATCTAGAAATTCAGGGTTGAAAAGATTTAATATTTCATCTAAGAAATTATTATTATTTCAGAGATCAAGAAGAGGAGGCAGAGGCACAGAGAAAGTGAGGACATAAATTCCATGACTACTGACAGAAGGGGCCATCTCTGAAATTAGCTCATTTGCAACTGAAGTCAATTCCATTTCTTTAGCAAGGAAAAAAAAAATCTTCTCTATTCCATTCAAAATATCGGTGAAAGAGTAGGATGCATTTCTCTAAGGCTAAGGTTGCCAAGCCTGGATGCACATTAGTCACCGGTGGAAGCTTAACAAAATATCAAGGTTGAGCCCAGTCCCCAGAGATTCTTTATTAATTGGCCTCTGAAGGCACCCACCCATGTATTAATATTACAATGTGCACTTGGGGTTGAGAGATAAGGCAATATTCAATTTTCTTTTTTCAAGTCAAATATTTTCTAAACCTCTTGTTACTTTATGCTTCAGAATATTCATTTTTTCGTTGGCAATTAGACAATATAATGAGTTGTTAATAAAAAACATACTAGATGTTAATATTTCAGAATTTATATATTAAAAATTACCACAGTGCTTCAATTAATTAATTATGGCAGTCCAGGGACTGGGTATGGCTAACACATACTTAAAAATTTTATTGTGCATTATATCATTTTCCTGTGGGTATCCCTAGTAGCATGTATTACTAGAAACATGAACAGACCAAAATAGAGCCTCATCTATATTATATTACACACTGTTATAACAGGGTTGTGGTATGGTGAATTACGGCTCAGATCTATATTAATATATGTAAATATATCATTTAACTCAGTAAGCTATGACTTAGTAAGATATTTATATGACTCAGTAAGATATTTTCAAATATTAAGTTGAAATGCAGTTCAAATTCTAAAAATATCAATATTTAAACTAAATGCCCTATTTCCAAAATGCTATTAAATACAAAAATATTTTAAATATAATTATGTAAATTTTTATGCTACCTTTTATTAAGCTGATGGCAAAATTAGAACATGACACGAGTATTTCTGTTTCCATCAGTGATTTGAAATATCATCCTATATTTAAATTACAGTAAGTTGTTCATATATTAGCCTAAGTTGGTCTGAAACTAAGACTATAATCAAATGATCCAATAACACAAAACTTAACAATATATAATCAAATTGAGACTAGTAATAACAGCTGTACGTCATGGAAATACTAATGGTGTACACTAACCTCTAAAATAAACTCAGGGCTCATTCCAATTTTAAAGGTGAGTTGCTCTATCAATGGAAAGATGGGGTTCTCAAGGCCACAGGGATGGCCACCATTAAAGGAATTAAGCTTCCAGTGAGATGAGGAAAAGTAACAACAATGGGAAAATGTCATCTGGGAACTAGTATCATGATGACCAGTTCCTTCTGTGGTAACAAAGATTGGTTTGTAAACTTCTTGAATTGTTCAATGTCCTTTCTTAGTGACCCAGTTTCCCCTATGAGAATGGTGGCAATCTTTGTGACAGTGGCCTCACACAAAAGCATAGGCAGGTCTTGAAACAGAAAAAAATACACCTGATTAACCACTGGTTCAACTTCTAAATATTGCTCTTGCCAAAACATTTTGCTTATAAATGGCCTTGTGACTTTTCTCATTGTTTTAAGATAAGAAGAAATAGCAACATATAAAGATAAATGCTAAAAAGCAGCTAATCTTCCTCCGCAGAAGAGACTTAATTCCATGTAGGTTCACTGATTGTAACAAAGGCACCATCTGGTGTGGGATATTGATAGTGGGCGAGGGTGTACAGGTGGGAGGACAGGAGATATACAGTCACACTCTGTATTTTCCACTTATTTTGCTATGAACATAGCAGTTTATTTCTAGACAGAATAAGAATAAACAAGACTGACATATTTACCAAGCCTGGACAGCCAGGGTTCTCTCCAGGAATTATGAGAAGGAAAGAAAACTACAGTTTGAATAGCCCTTTATTTGGCAATCTCAGTTGGTGAGAAAGAAAACTAAAATAGTGATTCTCGGTTTACACTCTTCTTCAGATAGCCTGGGAAAGTTTTGAAAAGACATATGCTAGGGTCCCGAATTAATGATTCAGATGTTCTGGAATATGTAGAAAGTACTGGTATTTTTTACAGTTCCCTAGGTTACTCTATACAAGGCTATTCTGTCATCATTTTAGCCATGAGGGCAAACAAACAAACAAAAAAAACCTCACTCACACTCAATTTTGTATCATAAGGAATATTCCTGATGGCTCATAAATTATTCTGGTCTTTTCTCCACACCAAAATCTAAAAAATGCTCATCAGTGAAGAATTCACCTATGGGAAAGATGAATAATCCAAAAGGATTTCTCATGGAATTGATTTACAAATAGCATAAGAGAAAAAGAAAAGAAAACAAATGTTAGAAGATGAATACTCAGAACTAAATTATTGCCAAAATGATGAAATTTCTGAGCCTCTATAATGAAACAATCTTTAGAAAACTCTATGCAGACATTATACAGAAGCTTAGTGAAGACATGGCAAGATCACAGAAATAAAGAAATAATAACCATCATCTTTAGCTACATAATTATCTCACCGAAATACTTTCCTCTTATCCCAAACTCCCTTAATACCCAAATCCTTCCCAATTTCAAGGTGATTCCTATTTGGTTTCAGTGTCCTGATCATCTTTTTACTACATTTTTAGTAAGCTAATGGTGAATGCTGTGATTTAAATTTGGCAGAGCCATTTTCAGATTTGCTATTCAACAATAGTGTTTTGAACATTTTAAGTTTTCTCAAGTGAGAACAATTCCAAATTAATGATCCTTTCTGCCTCAAATTGAAAACAACTTTAATGATATTGCAATGCTCACACAACACTGTAACTGCAAAAAACATTCACCAACTCAACTCAAATCACATACAAAAATTCATTTTTAACTGAAACCAACTTGAATATTTTGAAGAGATTCTACATTTATCAAGCCAATAAAAAATCTATGTAAAGTGTTCAATTTCCAATTTCTTGTAGGGTATGGTGTTGACATTTTTGAGGGAAAATGAGTATCTGGAAGACTGCTGTTCTCTATTAATAAAAAAATAGACAAATCCTGACAGGAGAGGCAGAGATAATTAAACATCCTCTCACCTTGACCCACTAACACTCCTCAAACTTATACCAGACACATCCTTTCTAGGAGTAATGAAGAAAGCATTCAATTTTCTATGGTTATTTGGCATGCCTCACCGCAAAATCCTCAGGTCACAGCTATTGCCTGGACATTCCTACTTTTTCTGTTCTTATATGTGTATGCCTTGTCCATTTTCTTAGCTAACATAAACAAATTAATTCAAATGTGATGTATAAATAGGACAATTTGGAATACAAAGTAAATATTCATATCCATATGACACTAATAAACTTCCCTTTCCTGATTCAATCATTTTTTTACACTTTTTTTCTTCTAAATGTAATGGTTTTACTCTTTTAATTTTTAATATCTTTATTGGAGTATAATTTTTTTACAATGCTGTGTTAGTTTCTGTTGTACAACAAAGTGAATCAGCCATATGCATACATATGTCCCCATATCCCCTCCCTCTTGAGCCTCCCTCCCACCCTCCCTATCCCACGCCTCTAGGTGGTCACAAAGCACAGAGCTGATCTCCCTGTGCTATGCAGCTGCTTCCCACTAGCTAGCTATTTTACATTTGGTAGTGTATATGTGTCAATGCTACTCCAATCTTAATTATGGAAGTGATGTGAATGTGTTTAACAGTCCCATGAAGACATTTTTTTTTGTTGAAGGAATCCCTTTCCTTTGTGTTCAACATACATGGACTGAGTAAAATGAATTATTTTACTTTGCTCAAAATTTTGGGTAGTTTTCTCAATAAAGCCTGACAATGACAGATTTCTTCTTGTGAAGAGGTGATATAAAGGAGCAATATTTTGGTAGACACCATGATACATAAATCCTAAGTTGATGAAGTGGTAGCAACATAACACTAAGATACTCTTTTCCTCTTTTCAAAGATTTCATAAACTGAAATAAACTGTTATTGGACAAAATTTGGTTTTATTTAAAGTGACCTCTTCTTTAAACACATATGTAATCAACCAGCTATTGTAAAATACTAGTAATTCTATATCTTGATGGCACATAGAAAAGCCTATTAATATTCATTGTTATGAAAGCCGCATATTTTGGTGCTTACTTCAATTAATAACACCTGACGTGGGCTTCCCTGATGGCTCAGTTGTTAAGAACCCGCCTGCCAATGCAGGGGACATGGGTTCGAGCCCTGCTCTGGGAAGATCCCACATGCCGCGGAGCAACTAAGCACCTGAGCCACAACTACTGAGCCTGCGCTCTAGAGCCCGCGAGCCACAACTACTGAAGCCCACGCACCTAGAGCCCGTGCTCCGCAACAAGAGAAGCCACCGCAATAAGAAGCCCGCGCACCGCAACGAAGAGTAGCCCCCACTCACTGCAACTAGAGAAAGCCCGCGCACCGCGATGAAAACCCAACGCAGACAAAAATAAATAAATAACACCTGACGTTTTTATCACATGCTTCTATGTATAAAATTCCCAATTTCACTTACGATGCCTCCTCCTCCCCTCCTGGAGTTCTCTTATTTCTTTCTCCACTGCTACCATTTGGGGTTTAGTCCCAAAGGTACACTGTTATCCCTTTACTTACCAATTTAGCCACACAGCAAAAAATCAGAAAGAAAACCGTGACAGGCTGGAAAATTGCAAAAAATTTAACTTTAAAATATGGGTTAAATATTTTAGGAAATTGTGATCCCATCAAAGCACAAGAAATTCATTTCCAGGTGCTTAGTTCCACACCTTTTTTTTTCCCCCAATGACTTTATTAATAGAGGCTGTGGAAGAAAAACCCAGTACTTTTATTAAATGAGACAGATGGTTGCTATCTATTGTGCTTGTTAGGTTTAACAAATTCTTCTTCTTTTTCTAGGCATAGATTTGCTCAGCTAATGCAATGCCCAAATCTTAACTTTAAAAAAAAAGTTGAGTAAAAGCAGAAAATTAAATCTCAAAATAAAATTTCAAAGTTAACATTGAGCAGTTAATTCTTAATAATGGAAGTGAATTAATTCATTTTTGAGGAAGACAATTTCTTTTTTTATGGAAAACTATGCATGCATTATCCCAGAAGTAAAAATATGAAGCAACCCAACAGACAGTTCTGGACTGTGAAAAAGTCCTTTTGTACTATATTTAGGTATATATTTCAAGAAAGCCAAGTACAAAGAGCCTTTGTTGCTTCTTTGGGAAAGATATTTCCTAACTCCATATAAACTTGAAGATGGGAGTGCCACATTATTGTAGCAAGTTTTTGCAGAGATTTTTGTGTTTGCTACAGATTGGATTCCCAGAAAACAGACTCTGAGATAGAGTTTAGTGTTTGGGATGTTTACTATGGAGTGCCTTTGGGATCCACACCTGCAGAGGAAAAGAAGAAAGAGGAATGTGAAGGTCAAGAAGTCAAGTTGTGACAACAGCCTCAGTTTAACCCCTGGTGAGGTCTGCAGCTAGAAGAGCTCTTCAGAGTTGTCCCAAATTGGGCTGTGATGGTCAAGCCTTACACTCCTAATTCAACTAGTCACTGGATGTGGAATGTCCTGTAAAAGGAAGTGACTTTAGGCAAGGTGGCTCTTTTCAACTAAGTCTAATCCCTGTAGGAGTTGATTGTGGAAACTTATCTACCAATAGCAATCTCAGTAGCTGGGGCAAGTGCATCACTGGAGGGATATCTATGTGGCACATCAGAGTTTCCACCACATTTCTCCTCTTGGTAACTCAGATTCATCACCTCTGCAAGGACATCTTGGTGGACCTATTTTCCTGAGGAAACTTGGCAGAACAATGTCAGTGAGATGAAAGCAGCCTCTGCCACTGGCAGAGGATGCTCACTGTCTCGCCTCTCCACTGCCCATTCTAGAGTCCCCTTAGCATCACCTAGTACCTCTACTAGTCTCAGTGGCTTACCTGGTGCCATGAGCCTGTAGCTCTGACCCGCTGATCATCATGGTCTTTTCAAGTTAGGGCTGCTGGCACTAAAATTGAGCAAGGGAGTCCCAAAAGGGATCTAAGGGGGATACTCTGGTAACAAACATATTTCTTATGTTATGGTGCAGCAGCCATGGACCTCATTCTATTTCCACCAATTGGTTTAATATAGATACTCATTATATTTAAAATAAAATCAGTGTTACCTAAGCATATATATTTGAATTAGACTATCTTAAGTATGAATTCTGTTCTCATTATTTGCTATCTAAGACTCTGGGCAAGTTAAACTCTCATGCCTTAGTATCATCTCTGTAAAGTAACAATGATAATAATACCTACCCCATGTTTTGTGGAAGGATTAGAGATGATTATGTAAAATGACTTGTAAAACACCTTGACACATAGCAGTGTGCAAGAAATAGTAACTATTATCACAAAAGTTAATTTTTCTATAGGGCTTTCATTTGCATGCCTGATAGATAAGAAAAATGGGAATGGAAAGAGTTAGAAAATTAAAAACTGCAATCATAATTACAGTTCATATCAAGAAACACTTAGCTATGTAATGATGTCATTTAAACAGTTCAGACAGATCCCTTTGATTATTGCTGTTTACCTATTTGTTCTGCTTGACAATTCCTGTTTGCCTACAGGATAGTTCTCTAAGACTTGCATTTAGTTATATTGCAAACAGACTGGTATATGGAAATATGTGGTCAGTAGCTTAGAAGATGTGTTTCCCCTTTAGATTTACCCTAATTACCTATGAATGGAGTTAATCTCTATGATCCATGGTTCATCTAAGTTGCATAAAAACCAATACACACTGGTCAGAATGGCCATCATCAAAAAATCTACAAACAATAAATGCTGGAGAGGGCGTGGAGAAAAGGGAACCCTCCTACACTGTTGGTGGGAATGTAAATTGGTGCAGCTACTATGAAGAACAGTATGGAGGTTCCTTAAGATACTAAAAATAGAGTTACCATATGATCTAGCAATCCCATTCCTGGGCATATATCCAGAGAAAATTTTAATTTGAAAAGATGCATGCACCCCAGTGTTCATTGCAGCACTATTTACAATAGCCAAAACATGGAAGCAAACTTAATGTCCACTGACAGATGAATGGATGAAGATGTGGTACACACACACAAAATGGAATATTACTCAGGCATAAAAAAGAACAAAATAATGCCATTTGCAGCAACATGGATGGATCTAGAGTTGTCATACTGAGTGAAGTGAGACAGAGAAAGACAAATATCATATGATATCACTTATATGTGGAATCTAAAAATGGGTACAAATAAACTTATTTACAAAACAGAAGTAGAGTCACAGACGTGACTTATGGTTACCAGGGGATAAGGGGGGGAGGGATAAATTGGAAGATTGGGATTGACTTATACACACTACTATATATAAAACAGATAACTAATAAGAACCTACTGTATAGCACAGGGAACTCTACTCAATACTCTGTAATGGCCTATATGGGAAAGAATCTAAAAAAACAGAGTGGATATATGTATAAGTGGTTCACTTTGTTGTACACCTAATATTAATACAACATTGTAAATCAACTCTACTCCAGTAAAATTCTTTTTTAAAAAAGAGAGATATCATTATGGTGTAAGACACAAGCGCATAACCTTGATTTTTAAATAAAAATCTCCTTTAAATGCTAAAATTAAAACAATACAAATAGTTTTTCAATAGATTAAAGTCTTATATTTACTACAAACATTTAGCTGATAAATTATAGTTAAGTAGATATGGCTATAGAAAGATGTATATATACATATTTTCCCACATTATAAATGGTGTACTAGATTTCACCCCATTTGGCCCCAGTTCTTCACCTCTTCCTGTGTGGACTCCAGTTGTCAAGTAGCTTTGCTGTGGCTTTCACTGTAAGTGGAGCTTCTCCCCCACCCCTGGGCTCTTGGATTGGCCATATAGCTCGCTTTGTCAATGGAATTTCAGCAGACATGACACAAGAAGAAGCTTGCAAAATGACTCAATTTCTTGCACTTCTGCTGTCACCATGGGTGGGATGTGCACCAGCTGGTGCCTTGTCCCATGAGAAGAATGAGAGACATGTGGAAGTAAGCCAGACTTAGCCATGCCAGTCTCAATCAGCTGCCCTTTAGAACTAAGCTGGAACCAGAGAGTCACCAAATAAAACCCAGCCTGGGTTAGGTGGTCCTCAGATGACCTGATTGCTCGTGAAAAATAATAAGTACTTGCTGTTTTAAGCCACTGAATTTTGGTGGTTTGAAATATAACAAATTTTCCTGAAATTGGTTAATTTTCTTTTTATTCAACATTTCTGAAATTGGTTAATTTTCAAAGAAAGGAAATTTTTTTTCTGTTTTCCTCAGATGTCCATAAAATATTGGCTTGACATTTGACTTTAGAAGCATGATACAAATTTGTTCATGGCAAGGATAAGAATAACTCATTTTAACTCAGGGGAAAATTTGTTAAAATTAAGACAGTATAAATCAAGATATACATAGATGAAATTTATGTGGTTAGAATTCAAAATTATATTAAGTAAAAGAGATATTTATATATTTTATAATTTATAAATATTGCAGCAGTAGGTACAGAAGATACTGGGTGGGTTTGGAGTCTACCTCAGCCATTTCTGCCTTACTGAGGAGGTGGCAGGAGTTAGGAAGATTTTCACTCTCTTTATGTTCCATACTTTTAATTTCATAAATTTATGACTCCCCAAATATAGTTTTTTTTCATCATTTCATAATTTTATATAAATATTCTTTTTACTAAGCAGTAAAAGAAAAGTAAACCTCAAAATCTTGAGGAATTTATGATCTCCTTGTAAGATTTTATCAGGAAACTTACAGTCAATTCATGAAAATATGAAGCTGTAATTACATGAAAAAGGAGATTTCACGTCCATTCTTCCACTGGATTAAAAATATTGAGGTTTGCTTTTTAGTAAGGAAACTGGATGTACAGATTCCTTAGAGAGGATAAACTGGACAATCATTTGCAGACAATACTAGTGGTGTCACTTTAAGTAAAAAAGGTGGCTGTGTTAGTCTCATCTGGGACCAGAGTGAAAAACTGAGCTTAGTGGAAAACCTTCAGTCCATTATTGAACAGGCAATGACATTGGGAAGACAAATTTAACCTGGGAGTTAAGCAGAAGAGGCACAAACAGCTACTGTTTAGAGTCAAGAACTGGAAAATAGGAGAAGCAACCAAGCAAAAGGATCAAGAAATGCCAAGATCCATGTCCAGGGCCATCTGGCTACTGCTCTGGGGCATCTAAGAGACAGAAGAGCACCTGACTCTTGGTAACTTGTACACAGAAGACACACAACAAATAGTGGAGCAGATGTGCATGGACAAAACAGCACTAAAGAAAGAGGACATGGGTCAAAACATTATGGATTGTTAAATAATTCACAATAAACATCTTTAAGAAAAAAAGGGAAAGCAGCCAAATTTGTGAGGTAACAAGCAAGAAGGTTATACTATAAAATGGAGATCTGGAGACTGTGGTAGGGGGAGAAATGTTTAGAAAAGAAAAAGATTGTCTCTTCCTTATACAATTGCTCCATCCTGCATGGTTTTGGTTATTTACACAGCATACACATAAGGAGTTGAAGAGATTTATACACATCCCAGAGGAATTGTATAAGTTGTTCTCTGTTTCTCCAATACAGTTGCAAACCCTGAAGCAGCTCAACGCACTGAATGTTAATGGGCTTTCAGATATTCTTCAGGAAGTTATCAGAAAAGGGTTGGCCATGAGCTCCATGTGTCACATATCGCAAACTGTCACATGAAGCAGAAGAAATAGGTACGTGCTAGAAATATTCCAGTCCTCAATTTAGTTCCCTAAATCCCAGCTGCAACCCTGCCCTTCCTCTAGTCTCTTTGTTGACAAATTATCCTTTATTTTTTCCTTAAACTGAAGTAGGATTTCTATCACTTTACACCAGAGCTTCCCCTCCCCGCCAAAAAAGAAAAAAAAGGGAATATAGATGAGCTTCGCTGGTTGAAGCCCAGATAGTGGTACTGTTTGCTTGGCTATTTGGAATCCTCCCCTGCTCAGATTACTAAGACACTTCCAGACATCACTCTCTAGACCTCCACAAAAAAATAATTTTTAAAACACTGCTCCAGCAAGGGTGTTAGAATTATCTAAAAGTCTTGTTAGCAATTCTTTATCAACCCCTATTCATCTTCCTTTTCCCCTTTTGATTTCCTCCCTTCACTTCATCTTCCTTTGATCTGCTTTCTTTTTCTTTTTCTCAACAGGACATACTCCTCTTTTCCTGAGACTACCCCTCCACATGCCAAAACCCTCCCAATAAATGCAACTCAGTTTGTATGTCACCATATTCTCCATTAATCTCTGACCCTATCAACTAGAAGCAATCTGTCTCTCCTTTGGACTCTTGGGGACTTATCCACTGCTCTTTCTTCGTACTTATCAATCCTGGCCAGGACTACTTTTATTTAAATGCTGGCTAGATTACCCCATGAATATTTCAAGTAAAGCAATGTAAAAATAACCTGAACCTAGTGACCACAGTATGTCGCACCATACAGGTATTCTCTAAACATTATTTGACTGATTGATGAAATATTTATAAAGGTTTGTACAAAGGATATATTAAGCCACTGCAGCCATAGTTTAACAATTATCTTTCAGATAAGGTAGACTACATCAGAGAGCTATATACTTACACGAGACACAGTTTCTTTCACCATATACCTTGAAAAAATATAAAGTGGTTTAAATAATATAAAGGCACAGCTAGAAGGACACTCTGCCAAGTAGGCAGAGTGAAGAAAGCCATTACCTATAAAGGGTGGAAATTATGGGAGGAGAGGTGAAGAAGAAGGAAGAAGGGAAGAAACGTTCATTTTCTATATATTTCTGGGTTTTAAAAAATTTTTACAGTAAAGATTTTCTAAAAACTAAGAAACAGCTCTGGGAAATTCATTTTATTTACTGCAAGGGTGTTCGTATATGCTGTCCTTCTTATAATGACCTATAAGTGAATTCTCTCTGCTGTAAGTTCCCTCAAGTTTACAAGTCAATTTGATTTCTCCTGAGGAATAGATTTTATTTTTCTTTTGGAAATTGTGAATTACATAGTGTCAACTATATGCTACTGTCATTGATTTTTCACACAGTATATCATCTACTTTGAAAAATATTCTTCAAGTTCTTCTATCTCTACAATAGGGGTATTAATTCCATATTCGGGTGAGGGAAAGATTGAAAGAAAACACATAAATAATGCCAGTATGTACCTTTCACAGCGTATGGCTCAGACTAAGGGCTTAAAAATTAGAAGACTGTCATTTTTTCCTTTATTATAGCATTAATGATGATGATGACTTCAAACAGTAAAAGATTTGGCATTGTGTTATGTAGTGGGGTTTTTTTTCCCCATTATGTTTCCTTGGTGCTTAAGACCTAGAAATTCAACACCTATTCAGTTCAGTTTAGTTTTTTTAATATTATAGAAGCTGTGCGTGGATAAGATTATTTTTTCAAATGGTGCAGGTCAGAAAAATGATAAAGCACTCTCAAATAAATTGTAATTTTAGGCATCCATTGTCAACAGCTTTTGTTTTTCATTGTTTTCAGGATTACCATTAGAACAACATAGAACATATTTATATCCCTAGTTTTTAATTATGAACTTTAGCCTGTTTCTTGTTTCCTTTCAATTTTTAACAGAAATACTGCATGGGACATTTTGTTAAACGATATCTTGTGCTAGGTGAATAAATCCAAGGAGGAAAAAGTAGACTGTTTGCAGTCACGTGAAGGCAAATGGGCAGGAAAGGGAAAGAATGATGAATTAGAACATAAGCAGGATTATGCTAATTTTATAGACTCTGGCTGACAAAATATTATTTTGAGAGCTTCTCATGGACTTTTACTTTATCTAAGACTATCTTCTGGCTGAAATAAAGTTAGGTCCAGGCTTGGACCAGAAGGTCCAAGAAGGTCCAGGCTTGACCAACTTATTCTAAGTTTTTACAATATCATGGAGACTGTGGTAATTGAAGCTTTCCTGAAGTTTGACTTTCTTTTTACATCAGTGAGTCTGTATAAACAGACTGTAGTCTCCCCTTTAAACATAAGCTCTATGAGGGTACTGCTTTTTTCACTTTGTTGCCAGAACCTAGAACCGTGTCTCAACAAATATCTGTTAAATCAATGTGTCTTTCTTTTAACATTGACTGATAAATTTCCTGCTG
>NW_006782062.1:1731628-1748685 GCF_000442215.2 Lipotes vexillifer
GCTGAACTGTGACCTTTACTTTAACAAGTGTTCCAGATCTCATGACTGTCATTTGCTATATTCACCTGACCCATGAACTTCTCTACTCTTGTTTTCCCATCTTTAAGGTTTTTTCACATTCATCATTTTGAGTACATTTTCTTACTGTGAAAGAAAATAATCTCAGATAATTATTTTTGGTTCAATACTAAGTAGAACTAAGTAAATCAATATGATTCCTACATCCATGTAATTACTGAACAGAATGCTATACTTATGGCTTTTATTAAATATGCTGGTTTCAATTTTGGAAAGATTTAACAAATATTAAGGCACAGAAGGAAGCCCCCAAAAAGCTGATTCTGCAATATAGAATAGCATCATTTGACATAATAATGCAGTTGAAATATTTAAAAAAACTGGTTGTAATACTTCAATGTTTTAATAAAAAGAAAAGTAAACAAATGGGACCTAATTAAACTTAAAAGCTTTTGCACAGCAAAGGAAACCATCAGCAAAACGAAAAGACAACCTATTAAATGGGAGAAAATATTTGCAAGTGATACGACCAATAAGGGATTAATATCTAACATATATAAACAGCTCATACAACTCAATATCAAAAGAACAATCTGATTAAAATAAGGGCAGAAGAACTGAATAAACATTTTTCCAAAGAAGCTATACAGATGGCCAACAGGCACATGAAAAGATGCTCAACATCACTAATCGTCAGGGAAATGCAAATCTAAACCACAATGAGATGTCACCTCACACCTGTCAGAATGGCCATCATCAAAAAGAACACAATAACAAATGTTGGCAAGGATGTGGAGAAAAGGGAGCCCTTGTACACTGTTGGTGGAAATGTAAGTTGGTGCAGCCACTGTGGAAAACAGTATGGAGGTTTCTCAAGAAACTAAAAATAGAACTACCATATGACAGCAATTCCACTCTTGGGTATATATCCAAATAAACCAAAAACATTAATTTGAAAAGATACATCCACCCCAATGTTCATAGCAGTATTATTTACAACTGCCAAGTTGTGGAAACAACCTAAGTGTCCATCAACAGATGAATGGATATAGAAGATGCGGTATATATACAGTGGAATACTACTCAGACATAAAAAAGAACTAAATTTTGCCAACTGCAACAACATGGATGAACTTGGAGGGCATTATGCGAAGTGAAATAAGTCAGACAGAAAAAGACAAATACCATATGCTTTCACTTATATATGGAATCTAAAAAATACAACAAACTAGTGAATATAACAAAAAAGAAGCGGACTCACAGATATAGAGAACAAACTAATGACTACCAGTGGGGAGGGTGAAAGGGGAAATACAGGGGTGGGGGAGTGAGAGGTACAAACTATTGGGTGTAAGATAGGCTCAAGGATGTATTGTACAACACAGGGAATATAGCTGATATTTTGTAATAACTATAAAGTCACCTTTAAAACTGCTATAAGAATAAAAAATTTTTAAAAATTCAATGTTTTGGCAGTCAATCTTCCTTTAAAATCACTGAGGGAATTGATTATATACAGAGTCTGGAGATGAGTACTGGTTGTTATATAAGTAATAACTGCCTAACATATATACATGCATATCATACGTCTCCATATGTGTGTGTGTGTGTGTGTGTGTGTGTGTGTGTGTGTTCTAAGATTGAGAATTTGCCTAAGAAGAGCAGAAATTTCTTGAAAAAGTACAGATGACTATTGCAGCAGACTGTAGTCTCCCCTTTAAACATAAGCTGATGAACTTAGGGAAAAAAATATCTGCACTAAGAATAGGAGGAACTGATTAGTCCATGCAATCACACAAAAATATATGGACATTGTAGGATGGTAAATGAGCCCTAATTTCAAGAGATGAGCTAGCTTCAAAACAATCTTCTTCTCACTGGGAGATAAATACTAATTAAAGTGAGATGGCGATGAGGATATACAGATAGAAAGGGAGGTACTAGTTAAGGATAAAGAGATGTGAAAGGGGTAAAAAAGCAGGAAACTGTACTGTAGGTGAGCCATATTTCCCACTGGTTTATTAAGTATTAGCCAGACTGCCACTGATCATAGTTCCCTTCAGAAGCAAAGGAACTAAGATGGGAATAGAGTGAAAACAGTTCTGGCTAAGTTGTTTCTCACTTGTTATAAATGACTAAATGCAGGATGATTGAGAAAGTATCATTCTTAACCAGATTTGATTTAGTTCTAGTGATCTGGGGCTTTGAGATAGCAAAATTCTTAGATGAAAGTAAGTGGGTATGATCTAATTTAGAAATTCAAAAAAACATATTTCATTCATAAAATTTTTACAGTCCTGGACATGTCCTCATTCATCTTTGTCCTTTATTTTCAAGTAATTCTAAATCCCTATTTTCACTACCTCAGAGGGTGAAGTGAATACGTCAAATTCATCATGAGATTGGATTACCAGAAGATTTTCTGTCAACAAAATGTATGATCTTTTTGTAGTACAGTTTCTCTTAGCCTCTTACCCTATTTACCCCAGGAATAGACTATGGACTTTCCTCTAGTGTCTATTTTCCATTCTTCCTTCTGAAAATAGAATATCCTAAGTGTCAGATGAGAACATGACCACTCAGCTACACTTTCCACCCTCCCTTAGGGACAGACATGGCCACATCATCCTATCAGAGATATGTGTCACTTCCTGGTCAAAAAAATGAAAACTATAAAATACATTCTTACATTCTTGTGAAAACTGAGAAAATTTGGAAATGGTTAGTATATTAGTTATTATAGAATTATTATTACTTTTCTCAGTTGTGATAATGGTATTATAGTTATGGAACAGAAAGTTCTTATTTTTAGCAATGGTTCACTATGTTTTCCACTTACTTTCAAATGTTAAAAATATATATCCAGGGCTTCCCTGGTGGAGCAGTGGTTGAGAGTCCGCCTGCCGATGCAGGGGATACGGGTTCATGCCCCGGTCCGGGAAGATCCTACATGCCGCGGAGCGGCTGGGCCCGTGAGCCATGGCCGCTGAGCCTGCGTGTCCGGAGCCTGTGCTCCGCAATGGGAGAGGCCACAACAGTGAGGCTGCTGAGCCTGCGTGTCTGGAGCCTGTGCTCCGCAACAGGAGAGGCCACAACAGTGAGAGGCCTGGGCACCAAAAAAAAAAAAAAAAAAAAAATATATATATATATATATATATATATATATATATATATATATATATACACAACACTTTTGGATACAGAAGTTTGAACAAGGACTTGTTATTAGATGATACTAAAGAATCAATGTCAGAAACTAACACAACATTGTAAAGCAATTATACTCCAATAAAGATATTAAAAAAAAGAATCAATGTCAATTTTGTTTTATGTGATGACATTTTACACAACCAGCACCCCAAATTCACAGACCAGAGTATTAATAAAGTCATAAAAGAGACTGTTGCATTATCAGCATTAATAAACTAGCAGCTGCTGAAAATATGACCAAATATATTATGCCAAGTTCTCAATTTAGAATGCAACATGCCAATTCAAAAGTTAAGACGGTCAAGAGAAGATGTGGCACACAGAGAAGAGAAAATAAATCAAAAGGATGAATGCTCCCTGTGTATTAAAAAAAAAACTAAAAAGCAAGAATCATTCCTGAGGCACTTCTTTCCATTTGTTCTATTTTAAAATCTGCTCTTAATATCAGAAAATAAGATGTAACTTTCAATGGGAATGACAGTCTCCAGTTCCTTCCCTCCTAATTTGTTAAAACCTCATATCAGTCTAGAAAAATCCTTGGCCTTATTTCCATGACCATGTATCTTGTCCAATATTCAGAATATTAGGGCTTTTAGAATAAGGATCAAAGGTAAAACTAACTTCAGGAAATCTAAATCTCATGAAAAATAATATCTTAACCATTAGAGGATACAGAAGTGAAAGCATCTTATGGATGCCTTCAATGATCGTATCAGGGAAGGTTATTCTCACACTGTCTTATATTTACAAGGGGTATAATCAAGCTTGCATCCATACTATGGAGAAATTGTCATTCATGAGGACATCAATGACCTCCATGTTGCCAAAATATAAATTTGATTTTTCTGACCACATTTTATTTGACTTCTTAGTGATCTTCAAACCTGTTGACTACACTCCCCTTATTTGTACACTTTTTGTCTCTTGGGGCAATCTGATGTCATTGGCCACTCCTTCTCAGTCTCCTTACTCCTTCTGTTTCAAGGGACCTCTAAAATTGACATGTCCTAGGCTCAGTTTTCTCTCTTCCCTTTTCTTAACATTTTCTCCCCGTAGTTTTATCCATGCTAAGAATGTACAACCTATCTTCATACAGTTGATTCCATATTCCTATCCCCAGGTTTGAACTGTTCCTTGAACAGACTTAAATATTTTCCACATCATCTTTCCTTAGATTTATGAAACATATCTGATTCTTTTCTTTTCCTTAATATGTTCATTAATTCATTAGTCTATCTTGTTAGACTTTCCAAATTATACCCCATATTCACTCACTTTTCTCCATCTATTCCTACCATCCTATTCCAAATCACTTAAAATAATGCAATGGTCCTACTCCCACCCCAATTCAGGCTTAGTGTGTTTAAATTATTGTGCAATTTTCCAAAACCACAGAAGAAAAGTCTGATATAACAAACCATTTTATACCCAACACCCATATTCAATAATTATCAAAATATCCCTACAGGGCTTCCCTGGTGGCGCAGTGGTTGAGAGTCTGCCTGCCGATGCAGGAGATATGGGTTCGTGCCCCGGTCTGGGAAGATCCCACATGCCGCGGAGCGGCTGGGCCCATGAGCCATGGCCGCTGAGTCTGCGCATCTGGAGCCTGTGCTCCGCGGCGGGAGAGGCCACAACAGTGAGAGGCCCGCGTACCGCAAAAAAAAAAAAATCCCTACATTTACTTAATCTCTCTTTTCCCTTTGCTTTTATTTCTTGACAAATCATTAAAAAGCAAATCACAGACTTCCTCTTATTTCACTAATAAGTACTTCAGTATGGGTGTATAACAGATAAGTACTTTTTCACATAACCATCATGACATTGTTACATTAGCAATAATTCCTAAATATCACCTAATATCCAGTTCATATTAACATTTCTTAGATATCCTAAAATGTCTTTTCATAGTTGCCTTCTCTGATCTGTCAGAATAAAAACAAGTTTTACACAGTTCACACCATTATTACATCTCTTACATCTCTTTTACAACTATTCCCTACCTTTTGTTGTTTCATTGGAAAAACCAGGATATATCTCCTCCAGAATTTCCAATATCTATATTGACTGACTGTGTCCTCAACATGTCCTTCACTTATTCCTGTACCTGTTATACTTTCTGAAAGCTGTTAGTTAAATCAAGGGGCCCTGATGAAATTCAGGGTCCATTTCATCAGCAAAAATGCTTTAAAGATGTGGCCTTATACTCCCTATTGCATCACATCATGAAGTTTATTTCATTGTTTATCCCACTGTATGTTAAGATGGATCAAATTAATCAGGTGGGTTCATACCTCTTCCTGCCTTTATAGTTCCCTGTCAAAGTAACATCTAATGTCCTATTTTCCTCGATATCTCTTCCTGCATCTAATGGTAAATGCATAGGCAATTTGATTGGATTGTCATATATATCTCTATAGAGATTATACCATTTTGCCTTCCCACCAACAAAGTTTGAGAATGCCTATTTCCTTGCATCTTTACCAGGAGAATATGTTGTCAAGCTTTTGGATTTTTGACTATCTAATATATGAGAAATAATATCTCAGGATTATTATTTTATCATAATTATTATATAATTATTAATAATAATTATAATATTGTTAATTATTAGAGAAATGCAAATCAAAACTAAAAGCACCAGTCAGAATGGCCATCATTAAAAAGTCTACAAATGCTGGAGAGGGAGTGGAGAAAAAGGAATCCTTCTACACTGTTGGTGGGAATGTAAATTGGTGCAGCTACTATGGAGAACAGTATGGAGGTTCCTTAAAGAACTAAAAATAGAGTTACCATATGACCCAGCAATCCCATCCCTGGGCATATATCCAGAGAAAATTCGAATTCGAAATTCGAAAAGATACATGCACCCCAATGTTCATAACGGCACTATTTACAATAGCCAAGACACGGGAGCAAACTTAGTGTCCAACAGATGAATGGATGTAGAAGATGTGGGGTGTGTGTGTATACACACACACACACACACACACACACACACACACACAAAGGAATATTACTCAGGCATAAAAAAGAATGAAATAATGTCATTTTTAGCAATATGGACGAACCTAGAGATTATCATATTAAGTGAAGTGAGACAAAGACAAATATCATACAATATCACCTATATGTGGAATCTAAAATATGACACAAATGAACTTATCTACAAAACAGAAACAGACTCACAGACATAAAAAACAAACTTATGGTTACCAAAGGGAATAGCATGGAGTGGGGAGGGAGAGATAAATCAGGAGTTTGGGATTAGCATATACACACTACTATATACAAAATAGTAAACAACAAGGACGTACTGCATCGCATAGGGAACTATACTCAGTATCTTGTAATAACCTATAATGGAAAAGAATCTGACAAAGAATATATATAGATAGATAGATGGATATAGATATATAACTGAATCACTTTGCTGTACACTTGAAACTAACACAACATTGTAAATTAACTATACTTCAATAAAAAAAGAAAAACATTTTACATAATAATTTTCATTTACATATTAAGGTCTAAGTTAAGTTGAACATCTTTACATATGCTTATGAGTCACATATTTATACTTGCCCATTTGTTTGTTGGCTTGTTTTTATATTCTTAATTTTGGAGAAACATTTTAATATTAAATTATTTTGGGGGACATAAAGTATAAATAATTATTCCAAGATTTGTATGTATATTTGGACATTTTTTTCATTCAGAGGTATAATTGGTCAAAATTTGTTCTATGGATTCAGGACTTTGAGTCATTTATCCTACTCCCAAATTATGAAGTGATCCAGCAATTGTTTGTTCTTGAACCTGTATGTATTTATAGTTCATATTGTTTACATATAAATATCCAATCTATTTTTAATTTATTCTGGTGTATGGTATGAAGAATGAATCCAGTTTCATTTTTTACTTTTTCTGTATGGCTAACCTGTTGTTCAAAACCATTTATTCAAAATTCTATTTTCCTCCACTAATTTGGAATGCTGCTATTATCAGATGCAAAGTTTTCATATGTACTTTGGTTTTTGTCTGGATTTACTTTTTTTATTGGTTTTCAGTATAGTCATTTGTCAGAACTACTTTGTTTTAATATAGTGTGTAAAATGTACCTAAACATTGCTTTTATTTTTCAGATTTTTCCAGGATACATATTTTTCCTTTTATGAATTTTATAATCAACTGAACTAACTTTAGAAAAATAAAGTTGATCGTATTTATATTGGGTTCATATTAAATTCATAAATTCTTAAGGACAATTGACACTTTATGATATTGTACCTTTCTAAGAACATAGAATTTTTTCATTACTGCAAGGATATCTTCCTCTTTTTCCAGATTGTTACATAGTGTTTCTCATGATTATTTTCTCGTAGATTTTTTCCACAACTCTTTATAGGTATATCTAAGTATTTTATTTTTATTTTTGCTACTTTAAGTGGAGTATACTCATTTGTTTTATATTCTAACTGGTTTTCATTTTTATATATGAAAACTATTGATTCATCAGGGTTAAGTTTACCTGTTACTCCCCTAAAATTTCTCTCTCAATTTTTTTATTGATACTTTTGTGTTTTCCAATTGTACAATCTCATGCTTTGCCATTATAGTTTTGCCATTCTCTTTTTCAAAACATCTTGAATTACTTTGGGTGGTCGAATTGCATTGCCTAATGTCTCAAAATCAATGTTACATATCAGTGGCTATACTATTTATCCTAGATGTGTTTCTGACTTTATTAAGGAGCCTCTTGTGTTTTCCTATTAAAACACTGGCTTTGAGTTGATATATTAATATTAAATCATGTTAAAGAAATATCCATCAATTCCTACATTATTGAAACATTTTACAATCAAGTATGGGTATTAAATATTGTCAAATGCCTCTATATGTGAAGATCTCTACACAAGTTCCTCCCCAATATGATAAAAGTATTTTCCAATATTTAGTCACCCTTGAATTTCTGTCCCAGCTCATTTTGTTCACAGTATATTATTTTTATTGCAATTGGATTTTATTTGCTAATATATTATTTAATATTCATTCATTAGTGAGGTAGTAATTTTCTTTTGTTTCTACACGCCATCTCTCTGAGTCCTGTTTATTTTTATATAAATTTCATGAAAATAATTTAAAAGTTTTCCTTATTTTGGATACTCTGGACAGTTTAATTAACAACTGGAGTTTGGAAATTGGAATCTTCTGATCTTTTAAGTTTTGTATTACCATATGAGTTCATCTGAGCCTGATGGATTTATGAGGAGTTCTTTTATAAATTTCTGTACATTTTCTAATATAGCAACTGTCTTTTAAAAATGTCTTTCTCTCTCCACTTAGCAAATTATGTTTTGCTAAAGCTACCTATTTCATTTGGATTTTCAAGTTTATTGACAAAGAATTTAACAATGTAGTCTCATGATTTTTTGAAAATTTCTCTGTTATGATGGTTATATTTTATTCCTAATGCTATCACTACCAAAATGATTATCTAGATTGTTTAAATCTTAGCATTTGCTCTGTGCAACATTAACCACTCCCTCTCCTACTTGGCCTGTATTCCCCTGTACTGGGAATCACCAAACACCCTAAAAAATAAATATGGGGAGAAATATTGTTTTATCTCAGTATTTTCCCCTTTGTCTGAGATCATGTCCAAAGAAGTCCTGGTGGCTTTGGTGCTCTGTGATGTTTTCAAGTGGTCACTGATGCAGTAGTAGTTTGCTGTTTAGTGTTTTATTAAGTTTTACAATTGTTGTTGGCAGCAGAATTAGTTTGATACAAATCACGTTAGGACTCTTGTCTCCTGCAATTATCTACAAGCAACCAGAGCAGTCTCTCAAAATGGAAATCAGAGCATATTAGTTTCCTACTTTTAATTTTACAGTGGCTTTCCTTTGCATTTGAATTTAAATTCGAACTCATTATTATTTCTATAAGCTAAGGCCCCCAATAACTATTCTGATACCTCCTCATCCCACTTTCCCATGCTCACGCATTCACTTATGTTTCCAAACACCCAAGCTTATTTTTTCTCTAGAGCTTCTGCACTTCTTATTTTCTCCTCTTGAAACCCTTTAGCACAATACCTTTTTAGTGTTAGCTCTATTTCATTTTTCATATCTTAGCCCAAAGGCCATAGCTGACCACACTCTAGTCACTCTCCAGCATGTGGCCACGTTTTATTTTCTTTTTATCAATTATAATTTGGAAATTACTTTTGTTTGTTCACCATCTTATTATTCATCTTATGAGGGCAGGGAACTCAACTGCTTTTTTTCTCTAGTGTGTTTTAAGGCCTTGTAGAGTACTTGGCAAATAAGAGGTATGCAATAAACACTTGCAAAATAAATGAATGAACAATTAATTATCAGTATGTTTAATGCAAGTGAATAATATCTGTAAAATCTTGAGCCCCTGAAACAGAGTATAACAAGAAATAAACATTGAGTCTACGGAAAATTTAAGCACAATGTCTAGGATCTGATTAGCTGTCTACAATTGCTGGAAATTTGGTCAAGCAGTTTAATTTTTCATGAGATCCTATTATTTTCAACGATAAAATGGGAAGGAAAATTAGAACACCCATTCCCTTCCAGTTTGAAAATGTCATGATTTATTTTCCAACTCATCACAATATACTTTGTATTTTAACATATTTTAACATGAAAATTTACAGTATGATCTGGTTCATTTGAAAAATCATCTGCACCTGCCATATGACTCAGCAATTCCACTCCTGGTATATATCCAAAAAAAAAACCCCGAAAACACTAATTCAAAAAGATATATGCACCTTAATTCCATAGCAGCATTATTTACTATTGCCAAGGTATGGAAGCAACCTAAGTGTCCATCAATAGATGAATGGATGAAGAAGATGTGGTATATATATATATGTGGTATATATAATGGAATACAACTCAGCCATAAGAAACAATGTAATAATGCCATTTACAGCAACATGGATGAACTTGGAGGGCAATATGCTAAGTGAAATAAGTGAGACAGAGAAAGACAAATTGCTGTATGATATCACTTATAGGTGGAAACTAAAAAAATTACAATAGACTAGTGAATATAAGAAAAAAGAAGCAGACTCACAGATCTAGAAAACAAGTGGTTACAGTGGGGAGGTGGGAGAGGCAATATAGTGGTGGGGGAGGGGAGGTACAAGCTATTGGGTGCAAGACAGGCTGCAAGGATGTATTGTAAAACATGGAAATATAGCCAATATTTTGTAATAACTGTAAATGGAGTGCAACCTTTAAAACCTGTATAAAAAATCATCAATGCATTTGTTCCATTAAGGATTTTATTAACTGTATTAATATTTATAAGGAAATTACATTCTCTTTTCATCTCAACTATTTTTACTTAACAATTTTTAAATTTGTTATGTATAATAAACAATTTTGTGAACGAAGATCACAATCAAAATATAAAATCAATTTTGTATATGTCATAGAGGAGAATATTAGTAATATGAAACTTTCCTGGATAGTTTCTACTCTGCATATTGAACTTGCTATCTTTTCACATGAATAATGGAATATACTAAAACTGATGGCACAATTCTTTTGTTAGAGCAGTTATGAGATGAAAAGACAAAATCTACACTGAAAAGTTATTAAAGAAACAATACATCTCTAATGATAAAAAGATGAAGTTTGTCTCTTCATTTACATCTGTCTCTAGTGTTATAAATATTAGATCATATTTTAAAACTCATTCATAGTTTTGTAGGATGGTCCAGTTTTGATACGCTCTTGTAGTGCTACTATAAAGAGATTTATGAATTAATTTTCATATTTAAATTACAAAGTCTTCTGGTAGAACTGAAGTTTCAGCTTCAGAGTTAAACTGGCTATTTCTTTAGCATTCAAGACACTAACATGTTTTAGAACACAGATTAATGTGAAATGCCTTCATCTCTAGGAAAGTATAATAAAATTACCTTGAAAATTGGCCTTCTGGGTATATTAAAAAGAATAAAAGTCTTCCTTTTTAGCCATTAAAAAAGTGATACAATTCAAGCTTCTCTCTTCAAATCTTATCATTCACTTATATCATGTAGATTATTTCATGAGTTATATAATTTAATAAATTGAAAATATTATATATATAATTAAATCATTAAATTCCATTAAAGTGTCATATGTTTGTAAAAGAACATTAACCAATATGTATAAGTTTCAAGTGTATGGTAACAATTAGAAACTTATGCAAAGATTAAATCCAAATGATTTGTTAGTAGTTTAGTAGAAGATCACTATTTTGCCATGATTACTTCAGACACACTAAGAACACATGGCCATATTTTAAGTTCAGAGAACTTACTTTTTAAAAAAGTGAACATATCTTTATTGTTTCCTATGATTACAAAAATGTTCATTAAAAATAAAATTAGAATAAATCTGACACAAATCAGAAAAGGAAAGTTTTTTCTAGTTCTAATCTCCAGGGGCCGGGGGGAACACTCCTCTCAACATTTGGAATACATCCTTTCAAAACTTGTTTTTGCAGATTGTAGGCATAAAATCGCTCAGCAGAGATGAGATGACTATCAGTCATTACTGTTTTAAGCAAAATCACATGGTGAAAAAGAGGAATATACTGTGGGTACCTAAGTTTTCTTTAAACTATAGTGGAAGAGAAAGTGTCCAGACCAGTATTCATAAGTAGGTAAGCAATGGTGCTATTGTGGCACCAAAGAAAAATCCTGTGTTGTCAAAGAGAAGCAAGGTATGAAGTGAGCCAAAGAGTCACAGTTTTTATACATATGAATATAGGTTTTATAATGCATTATTGAAATCTTACTGCCCATACAAATTATATGATTTAAGGATATACATCTAAAAATTGTTCTTTCCCTGGCCAAAATGAAGCAGTAACTTATCTAGTTGACTAGTTTTACTTGGAGGTTAACTTTCACAAAGAGCTTGCTTGCAAATACAGCACCTAACTGGGGCTTTCAGATAGCTCCTCTAAATTAAAATGAAGAGGGGGTGGGGAAGAGTTGGATTGGGATTTTGGGATCAGTAGATGCAAACTATTATATATAGAATGGATAAACAACAAGGTTCTATTGTATAGCACGAGGAACTATATTCAATATCCTCTAATAAACCATAACGGAAAAGAAAAAAAAGAAAAGAAAAAAGTTAACTAAAAAAAATAATAAATAAAATAAATAAAAATGAAGAAAAAGTGCCCTTCTATACCTCTTTCAGAAAATAATCTGCAGTTGTTCCTGCATATTTTTTTTTTCAGTTGTTGAGAAGGGAGCAGGGAGTGGTATACATAAATTCAATTTTTTCCTGCCACACACCTAGTCTATGAATCCAAATGCATTTTTCCATTAGTGGTTTTTAGACTGAGAAAAAAAATGGTGAATTAATTTAAGAAAATAAATTGTGACATTGGAAACTAACAAAGAACACAGATGCAGAACTTTTATTTTTATTTAGCATGCCTGATTTACTATTTTAAATGACTAAACTTCCCTAATGGCATCCATTAAATGAAAGGAGAGATAAACAACTCAAAGCATTCAAGGATACCTTAGAGAAGTTCCATCATTTCTTGACTTTATCTCAATTCTTTCAAAAAGAAGTTAACAGAGTTTTTGACTTCTAAAACTCATCTTATTATGATGAAGATACATTAAATATTTACTCTCTTTCCTCTCCTCCATGTGTATGAAAAAGCAAATCAGATGATATTCCATAGTCAATCCACATTATTTATTTCTTATGAAATATTTCAAATACAAATAATAGTAAGACTATTATAACAAAAACATTTTATTCCACTACTAAGTAAAAAAATAAACTTTACAAAAACGTTGGATCTCCTATCTTTCCTCTTTACCAGAGACAAATACTTCCTGAATTTGATGTTTTTTCATTCCTAATGCTTCACTTATAATTTTAGTACATATGTGTATATATATGTATACATAATTTACATAATACATAGTATTTTTGCCCTTTATATTCTATTTACATGTTTAATACTGCATTTACATATTTTCTTTTTGCTAAATATATGTGTGAGATTCACTCAGTTGCTATCTAGCTTATTCAGTAATGATGTATCCTATTATATACACACACACACACACACACACACACACACACCTACATTTAGTTGATTTTCTGCTCATATTTATCTCATTGCTTATGCTTTTTTATTTATTCAGAAGCACAACTGTCAAAACAATAAACTGTGAAATAAATGATCCATATGATCACTGAACCCTCCTGGCACGCAGATATGTAAGTTAAGTTTCTTTCTCTGCCTCATCCCTATATATGAGTTGTTTCAAATCTGGTGGGTGATCAAAATTACCTGGAGATTTTGTTTAAAAGAGTTTCAGATAATCGTCCCCCATTTTAGACCTTCTGAGTCAGTTTCCCAGGCTGTGGCTCACAAAACTGTGCAAAAATAAAATTAAAATGTACAGATGATCTTATTTTTCAGATATATTTGAAATCATTTTATTAAAAGTCAAGGGAAAAAAAAAGTCAAGGGTACTAAAGATCCATGAGCCCCAATTCCAATGTGTATGTTTGGGAGTGGGGGTTCCCACCAACAAGCAATTTTCCAGCACCAGCAGGGTGTCCTACTGTACAACTCAACTCTGATTCTACCTAGCTGGATATAGCCTTGAATCCCATAGGTTAAGGGCTCAGTCTCACAAGACAGCCCTCACTCCCAACAATAGTTGCCCACAGCAAGTCCAGTTTACCACCTGTGCTTCTGACAGACTGGCTACAGATGGGAGGTTCTAGCGACCCCCTCCTTGAATTTGTTTAATCTGCTAAAGCAGCTCACAGAACTCAGGAAAACATTTTACTTAGTAAGTCACCGTTTTTTTAATAAAAGGATATAACTCACCAGGAATAGCCAGATGGAAGAGATGTATAGGGCAAGGAATGTGGAAAGGGACGCGGAGCTTCCCCGCCCTATTTAAGTGCACAGCTATACCCAAGTCTCCACATGTTCACCGATCTAGAAGCTCTCTGATCCCTGTCCTTTTGGAATTTTATGGAGGCTTCATTATATAGGCACAATTGATTATATCATTGGTCATTTGTCATTGATCCAACCTCCAGCTCCTGTCACATCCCTAGGTCCCCAGAGGTCATGGGTTGGGGTGTGTTTCAACCCTCTGATCATAGAGTTGGGTCTCTGGGCAACCAGTCTCCATCCCTAGGTGCAGTCCAAAAGCTACCTTATTAACAAAACAAAAGACACCTTTGTGGCTCTCATCACTTTGGAAATCCCAAGGTTTTTAGGAGCTCTATGCCAGGAAAAGTGGACTAAGTGAAATATACATTTCTTATATCACAGTATCATAGGTGCCTTTGTATTATTTTTTTATTAAGCAAAATGTGTATACATAAAAGTGTGGATTCAATGTACATATGTATCATAGGCATGCAATTCAATAGACAGGATAAATTTTTCATAAAGTTGTGTGCTTTCAAAAAGCAGACTGAAAATTATTATTTTCCAGCTGTTAATTGTAACAAAGCTTCAAAAAGAAAAAAATAGTCTGAGACAGAAAAAAAAAAAAATTAAACTGACAAGGGAACAGTAAATAATTAACAACTCGTCTAGTTTCTGTGTAACTTATTTACTGCTAGGGAATTCATGAAAATAGAAACATCCTCATCTTTCCAAAGGCATAACACTGTACAATCATTAATTTCTAAAATACAGAAATAAAATAAAAGATTTGGTATCAATATAGAATTGCATTTAATAGATAGAATTGGTCACCTAAGAACATGGACACAAATGGTAATTTATGAACAATCATGTATTGAATAAAACGAACTGAAGTCACTAAATGTTAAAATTATTATAACATGTTAATCATAATTTATATGAGCTTTCATCCTTTGATATTGAGATGACTTCCTCCTGCATAATAATGAGATTATATTAATTGTGTTGACTTCATTTGGAGAAATTAATACAGTAGATTGTAAGTAAATTTAAATATAGATTTTTTCTTCCAACATGGCGGTTTATCTTTTAAAAAATTATCTTCAGTGTTCTGTATGCAATAGCTGTTACTATTTTCAGAGCAGAAATAAAATGTACAAAGAGTTATTTCAATAGTTTGATCATACATTTTATAGAGATAGTTACTATATGTTATCTTTTATTGTTTATGTGCACTTAATTCCCTTTAAATATTTCTCTTCCACATCTCATTTTATTATACTGTCATTTATGGATGATATTTTTATTCTTGTTGGAGTTTTAACCTTTTTAATGTAGAAAAACTCACCTATATATATGAACGCAGTTAAATATATTAACAATGCATTTTATATTCTTACAAATAATGCAACAATTTGTTAATACATTTTGAGACAAATACACTGTCATTACTTAATTTGATAAGTAAAGTGAAGTTGCCTTATATCATAATGATTAGATAATATTGCTTAACACTAAATACGTGACATTAGAAAAGTAACTGATACAAAGTGTAAGTTATTAAATATGCATAAATGTTATAAACAATAAAAATTAATTATATGTGCAAATCTTCCTTTATACTCTGAACTTAATTGTCTTACCAAATAAATCTGTCCAAGATCCAGATCTATGAGTTTTTGTGGAATTCTCAATGACAAAATATCTAAGGCAGAAAAAGTTGATTCTTTAGAAGATAGAGTTTAGGATAATTTCTAAAGTGTGTTTTTTTTTTTTTTTCTTGAGCTACTAAGGGCAAGAAGTGCTTTCACTAGCTATTGGGACATCAAAAGATGACTCACAGTCTGTTATTATGAAAAAGTACTAGAGTAACTAGAGTAGAAACTGGGCACAGAATTGAGATGAATTCACTGAGATAAAATGTGTTCTCTTCAGCTCTGTTTTTATTTTCTGTTTTTCTTTTTGATTGATTTATGTTAGTACTGAAGACATTGTCTCATTTCATCTAGTTCCATTTCAGAGCAGAAAATATCATTTGAACAGAAAAATTCCCTAAAGGTTTTCCTAGTTAGTTTATCCTTTAGGGGAGGAGTGAGGGTCGGAATTGGAAGGTATAAAGCTATAACTGTTTTGTTTTAGTTTTTTTTTTCTAATGCAGGGTTACTCAGGCAAAGGGTTACAAATATATAGTATCAAAGTTAGGATAGGCATAGCCCACACTGACCTTTTGTAAGCTATATATGTTTTTTGAAGTGTTACATAGCGCATGAGGATGTCATATATTAACATTTTATTTTGACTTGTACCACGTTTCATTAGAAGGGCTCTGCTCACAGTGATCACTCAGGCATCCAGGAGGAAAGCAGTAGCCACCACCTTGTGATACTGCCATCTCACTATGGAATTTCAGGCTCTGTGGGCCAGGGACGAGAGCAGTGGGGGATTGAGCACTGGTAACTACCTGCATTGCTCAGCAAGTCACACACACCATGTTTTAGAGGCAGAACTACTCATATGTATATTCCTATTCTCAAAGGAGTAAAGTAATTTTTCAGATAACTGGAAGTAGAGGAGAACCAGATAGTGTGACTACTGGTAAGCTATACCATAACTTCTGAACAGAAATGTTTATTTCAGTAACAATCAGTAAATATTTTATATCTGTTTTTGTTCCTCTCTGTTAGTAATACTTGTATGTGTATGTTGAAAGGGAAGGTCAAGTTCCTAACATAGCATGTAGCTAAGAATGAAACAGAGGTTTTAATCCAACTTTATATCAGAAATAATTTTATTATAGGTTTTGATTATAACATATTTGTGAATATTTCAAGATGATTCAGAACTTGTAATAAGGTACACTTTCC
>NW_006782062.1:1748695-1804685 GCF_000442215.2 Lipotes vexillifer
ACTGTCAGAAATTGAAAATGAAGTAGAAAGACACTATCAAGATGGTTTGTTGGATCAAAGCATAGACTTTGGATTATACAGATTTGGGGGCTTACATAAATATTTTCTTATTAGCCAGTTAGCCATGGGATGGTTATGGAAAAATTTATGAAACTCAATTTCCAAATTGACAAAATGGGGGTAAGATAACCTCTTTCGAGGGTTGTCTTGAGAATTAAAGCATACATATCAAAATGCAGAATATAGTACATGACACAGAGTGTTTTAGAATTAAACTGTTGTTATTAACATTTTTATGATGTCAATATGTAATACTCTTTTAACTCTGCTGTTTTGGCGAGTGGCTTTATAATTCAGCTAAGAGAATAGTTTATGTGGTAGGGTGTCTAGAGAAAAAATTTTATAATGTGAACTACCCAATGACCAGTCAGCTGATGTCTGTTGTAGTCTACAACAACTGATGTTATCATTAAGCACAAGAGAATTACTAATCAAGCTATTTCTGTACTTGGGGGTGTGGTTTAAAGTTTCTAAAGAGATTAAATTATTTCTGAGACAAGTAAAGTTTCAGAGCATCTCAAGGATGTCTTTTGGTAAAATTTTTTTTATTATCCTCCCCCCACCTTCCTTCATCAGCTAAAATAATTCTCTTCTCCCAGGACTGCATTTCAGAGCAAGCATACTGGTACCTCAGATCACCAAGGCAAAACTTGCATTTGCCTCAGGATTGAGTAAAGTACTTAAAAAAGTGTTAGTAATCGAGGTAATTATCTCCAAGTTCATAACTGGGAGCAGGAAACTAGTTGATAACTAGATCTGTAATACAAGTAACAAGATATGTCGCCTTTTATGTAAAATATTATTAAACACTGGGAATTAGACACTGGGAATTATTCCTACTTCTAGTATAAGTAAATCAATATTATATCATAGACATTAATGATCAGTATTATGATATAGGGTAGGAAGAATTACAGAACATGAAAGGAAAACATGCAAATCTAGGGCCCATCTCCTGTAAATATACCACCTTTGCTTTGAATAATGTCCTAACCTGCATTTCAGCTATCAGTTTGAAGTTATATGCATTTATTTTCCCTTTAAAGGGTGAAATTGCTCCTACAGGCTATGTTAAATGTCATTAACTTTAAGAATAAAAGTTATAATATATTTTGTTATGAAACATAATTGAACCATAAATTATATTTGCACAAAATACATATAAGCAATAATTTTTTACAAGCTAGTAGCTGGATTGTAACACTAAGTCATTTTGAATAAGAACTAGCTAAGAATAGTTCCATACTGGTTTCTATATGACAAGGGAAAAATTATTTTCATCTAATGCATGAATTTACTTGTAATAACTGCGTTGGGAAGCTTAATTTAAAACTTTATGAGCACTTCTTCCTGGGTTGGGTTAACTGTACTTAGTAACCAGCAACTTCTCATATTTTCAGATGGCATGATGACTCTATTTTGTATTCTCTTCAAATATGCCCTAATTTTCACTAAAATATTATTACCTCAATAATCGTTACCTAGAACATCAGCCTCTGGCCATTGATGTATCAATCTTAAACTTCTTACACATATTTATAAAAAACAGAAATTAATACAGAATGTTAAAATATTGTTAAAAATGACCATACTACCCAAAGCAATACACAGAGGTTCAATGCAATCCCTATCAAAATACCAATGACATTTTTCACAGAACTAGAACAAATAATTTTAAAATTTCTATGGAAACACAGAAGACACCAAATAGCCAAAATAAACTTGAGAAAAAACAGAGCTGGAAGGATCAGGCTCCCTGACTTCGGACTATACTACAAAGCTACAGTCATCAAAACAATATAGTACTGGCACAAAAACATACACATAGATCAATGGAACAGGATAGAAAGCCCTGAAATAAACCCATGCACTATGGTCAATTAGTTTACAACAAAGAAGGCAAGAATATACAATGGAGAAAAGATAGTCTCTTTAATAAGTGGTTCTGGAAAAACTGGACAGCTACATGTAAAAATATAAAATTAGAACATTATCTAATACCATATACAAAAATAAACTCAAAACGGATTAATGTAGTACTGGGCACTATAAAACTCCTAGAGAAAAACACAGCCAGAACAGTCTGACATAAACAGCAGCAATATTTTTTTGGATATATCTTTTAAAGTAAAGGAAATAAAAGCAAGAATAAACAAATGGGACCTAACTAAACTTAAAAGCTTTTGCACAGCAAAGGAAACCATAAATGAAACAAAATGACAACCTATTGAATGGGAGAAAATATTTGCAAATGATATGACTGATAAGGGATTCATATCCACCATATATAAACAGCTCACATAACTCAACATCAAAAAAAATCCAATTAAAAAATAGGCAAAAGAACTGAACAGACATTTTTCCAAAGAAGTCATACAGGTACAAGGTAACAACAGGTACAAGGAAAGATGCTCAACATCACTAATCATCAGGGAAATGCAAATCAAAACCACAATGAGATATCACGTCACATCTGTCAGAATGGCTATCATCCAAAAGAACACAAATAACAAATGTTGGCAAGGATGTGGAGGAAAGGGAAACCTCATCCACTACTGGTGGAAACGTAAATTGGTGCAGTCACTACAGAAAACAGTATGGACATTTCTCAGAAAACTAAAAATAGAACTCCCATACGACTGAGCCAATCCACTCGTGGGTACTAATTCAAAAGGATGCATGCACCCCAACGTTCATAGCAGTATTATTTATAATTGCCAAGACATGAAAACAACCTAAGTATCTATATATATACATATATATATACATATATATATGTATATATATGTGTATATATATATATGTGTATATATATATATATATATATATATATATATACACACACATATATATATATATATATATATATACATAGGGTTGGCCAAAAAGTTTGCTGGGTTTTTGCATAACATCTTATGTGTATATACACACACATACACACACACACACACACACACATATACACACATATATGTATGTATACACACACACACAATGAAATACTCCTCAGCCATTAAAAAGAATGAAATTTTGCCCTTTGCAGCAATATGGATGAACGTGGAGGGCATTATGCTAAGTGAAATAAGTCAGAGAAAGACAAATTATTGTATGATATCATTTATATGTAGAATCTAAAAAAATACAATAGACTAGTGAATATAACAAAAAGAAGCAGACTCACAGATATAGAAAACAAATAAGTGGTTACCATGGGGAGGATGGGAGGGGAATATAGGGGTGGGGGAATGGGACGTACAAACTATTGGGTGTTAGATAGATAGCCAATATTTTGTAATAACTGTAAATGGAAAGTAACCTTTAAAATTCATAAAAAGAAAAAAGAAAAAAAAAGAAGGAATAGAAATCAATACAGAGGAGAATAAGTACTAAAATCATTTAATATCTTTTACTTAAAAGAATTTATACAATTTTAGAGTTTAAAAACAATTTAGAGATCCACTAATTCAAATGTTCCATTTGAAAAAAGAGGAAAATAATTTCCAAAAGATTAAAATCTGTCCAAGATCAAAGAGCACAATGGCAGAGCCTGAGTTAAACTGGGTATTTTGATTGCTGGCTGAGATATCTTCCTATCTATCTTTATAATTTCTCTCATTGTAAAAGTGCAAATGATATGGTTCAAAAATACAATAACAACACCTTACAAAACCATTTTCAAGGAAATTAAGCGTTTATTCAAACATTAGTGTTGATAATAATATTGGTCCAAAGAATAAAGAAAAGGCAAATGTTTCAGCTCTGTCTTGCTATTAAAATCTCTTCATAAGTAGGAAGAGAACTGGGGAATTTGAATTGCTATCTCTACAATAAAAATGTACATAAGAGAGATAAATGAGTGGGCATGAGGGAGAGGCCATCAGTTATAATCACTAGGTCTACTTCTCTCCATGTTAAGTTAGGCCACAGCAAGAAGTTGGTTGCTTCTTAGAGAAGCTCTGCTTGCAGAAGCAGAAATCAGTGTTTGGGACAAAGTAGATGGAAATATGGAGGGAAAAATTGTACTTATTGATCTCTAAATAGATTGGGAAGTCTTGGTAAAGTGAACCATGTGAATTCTTTGACAAAGGCTCAGTGTGATTGTGGTGGTTGTTTCTATCCAACACATTAGCCTGACTCAGAATGTTACTATCCTCTTGTAAATGAAGCACAGTAAAATCTGAAAAGAGATATTGTATATAAAAACTCTTTCTAATTAAAAGTTAAAAATATTTTCCCTAAAATTCTTTTCTTCCTAGTATCTGTTGTTGAACAAATATCAGGAGACATTTAGTGTTGTAATACAATATGAAAATGGACACCAGTAATGTAATTGTCTGATAAAATCTGAACTACTTGAAGAATTGAAATTAATTTATACTAAATCATTATATTTTTATGGCAGGCAGATATTGGGGTTATGGTTTTAGTGAACTTTGGGTTCTTTTCATTCACAGATAAGAATCTGCTTTTTAATAAATTGAGAAGCTAAGGTCTAACCTTTCTGGCAGCAGATTGGCTTTCTAATTATCCTAGTAATAGATCTAAATTATTATTCAATGTAGGTCTGTGTCCTACTGTTAGTGGGTCATAATATCCCTCATGATTCATATTTTTTTCCTGTTTTAATAAAAGATTTGCCATCTGCAGATAATTAAAGTTCATTGTCTAAATTTTAAAAATAACATTGATATAGTTAGGAAGTTATTCATGCATTTGAAAGGATCCACAAGTGACCTAGGAGACAAACAGCTGATTTCTTTTTAAGATTCATTCTCCCTCTTCTCCTGTAAAGATAACATGAGAAGTTTCATATCACAATACATTATGTCTACTTTCTTAATTTTTCTTTCACTCTGATATATATTTCTGTTTTTTTTTTTTTTTTTTAATAATACACAATGTATTTATTTATTTATTTATTTATGGCTGTGCTGGGTCTTCATTTCTGTGCATGGGCTTTCTCTAGTTGTGGCAAGTGGGGGTCACTCTTCATTGCGGTGCGCAGGCCTTTCACTATCGCGGCCTCTGTTGTTGCGGAGCACAGGCTCCAGACGCGCAGGCTCAGTAATTGTGGCTCACGGGCCCAGTTGCTCCATGGCATGTGGGATCTTCCCAGACCAGGGCTCGAACCTGTGTCGTCTGCATTGGCAGGCAGATTCTCAACCACTGCGCCACCAGGGAAGCCCTTTCTGTTAGTTTTGTTTGTTTCTTTTTTTTTTTTTTTATATTCCATGGGCTTTATTGCAACATGGGTTTAGATGCAAATTGGTTCCACCTATTAAGTGGACTCATATAAGATTTGGAATTCTTCAGCTCCCTGAGCGTCAGGAGCCATTTGCAGTAGAGGCAATAACTGCATTGGCTTGATTATGGATTCTTGAAACCTGAATTAGTTTCAGAAGTAAATTAATCCCTAAGTAATATATATATATATATATATATATATATAAAATATGTTTTCTTTTTCAGATTCTTTTCCATTATATGTTATTATAGGATATTTAATATAGTTCCCTGTGCTATACAGTAGGTCCTTGTTGGTTATCTATTTTATATATAGTAGTGTGTACATGTTATTCCCAAACTCCTAATTAATCTCTTCCTCCCTCCCCTGCTATCCCCTTTGGTAACCATACATTTGTTTTCTATGTCTGTGAGTCTATTTCTGTTTTGTAAATAAGTTCATTTATATCATTTTTTAGATTCCACATATAAGTTATATCATATGATATTTGTCTTTCTTTGTCTAACTTACTTCACTTAATATGATAACCTCTATGTTCACCCATGTTACTACAAGTGGCATTATTTCATTCTTTTTATGGCTGTGTAATATTCTATTGTGTATGTATAGCACATCTTCTTCTTCCATTCATCTGTCAATGGACACTTAGGTTGGTTCCATGTCTTGGCTATTGTAAATAGCCCTGCTATGAACACTGGAATCTATGTATCTTTCTAAATTAGAGTTTTCTCTGGATATATGCCCAGGAGTGAAACTGCAGGATCACATGGTGACTCTATTTTTAGTTTTTTAAAGAACCGCCATACTGTTCTCCATAGTGTCTGTACCAATTTACATTCCCACCAGCAGTGTGGAGAGTTCCCTATTCTCCACACCCTACCCCTTAACTGGTAGAAGTGATCTCATTGGTTTAATATTGCTATTCCTCAATTTCCACATTAGCATCAACTACTCTAGTTTTCTGTCTCTGACTGTGATTATAAGGTTTGTAATCAATACTGTGGCCAGAATAAAAACATGAGCCCTTCCAAGAACACAGTATATCTTTCCGTTTGTATCATCTTCAGTATCTTTCACCAGTGTCTTATAGTTTTAGGAGTACAGGTCTTTTACCTCCTTAGGTAGGTTTATTCCTGTGTATTTTATTCTTTTCTGATGTGATGATAAATGGGATTGTTTCCTTAATTTCTCTTCCTGATATTTCATTGTTAGTGTATTGAAATGCAACAGATTTCTGTATATCAATATTGTTAAAGAATCCACATTGTTAAAATGACCGTACTACCCAAGGCAATCTACAGATTCAATGCAATTCCTATCAAATTACCAATTGGCATTTCTTTACAGAATTAGAACAAAAAAATTTATTTGTATGGAAACACAAAAGACCCTGAATAGCCAAACAATCTTGAGAAAGAAGAACAAAGCTGGAGGACATGCACCCTGACTTCAGACTATACTGCAAAGCTACAGTCATCAAAAGACTATGGTACTGGCACAAAAACAGAAATGTAGATCAATGGAACAGGATAGAGAGCCCAGAAATAAACCCACACACCTATCATCAGTTAATCTATGACAAAAGAGGCAAGAACATACAATGAAGAAAATACAGTGTCTTTAATAAGTGGTTCTGGGTAAACTGGACAGCTACATGTATAAGAATGAAATTAGAACATTCTGTAACACCATATACAAAGATAAACTCAAAATGGATTAGACCTAAATATAAGACCAGATACTACAAAACACATAGAGGAAAACATAGGCAGAACACTCTTTGGCATAAATCACAGCAGTATTTTTTGGATCCCTCTCCTAGAGTAATGGAAATAAAAACAAAAAACAAATAAATGGGAACTAATTAAATTTAAAAGCTTTTTCACAGCCAAGGAAACCATAAATAAAACAAAAAGACAACCTACAGAATGGGAAAAAATATTAGCAAATGATGCTACTGACAAGGGATTAATTTTCAAAATATACAAACAGCTCATACAGCTTAATATCAAAAAAAAAAAAAAAAAAACCCAATCATAAAATGGGCAGAAGACCTAAAAACACATTTCTCCAAAGAAGACATGCAAATGGCCAAAAGGCACAAGAAAAGATGCTCAGTATTGCTAATTATTAGAGAAATGCAAATCAAAAGTACAATGAGGTATCAACTCACACCAGTCAAAATGGCCATCATCGAAAAGTCTACAAATGATAAATGCTGGAGAAGTTGTGGAGAAAAAGGAACCTTCCTACAATGATATATACAATATTTTGACTGGATGAATTTTTATTTTTTTATAATTATGAAATTGAATAAAATTCCTATAGTAATAAGGCATCAAATTATATAGAGGATTCCTCAGTGAATTTTTTAATGTCATCTCTTTGACAGAAACTAGATTTTGAATTTCACCATCACCTACACTCCCCCACTCTCAGTTTATTCATCTTTAAATGAAAGTAAAAATATTTTATCTTCTTGAGACATCAAGAGCCTTAAGAAGTACCCATTTTGGTCTGGTAATTCTAATTTTCTGGGACTACCTTAAGAAAAAAATGTGTAATTTTTTGAAATGATATGTAAATATTCTGATTGAAGAAAAATTAGACTAACAAAAATTTAAAAATCTAATATCTATATGACAATCGTTACATAACTAATAATACCACTGCAAAATGGAATACAATGAAGGCATAAAAAAATCATGTTTAAAAGTATTAATAAGATGAGAAACACCATAATATGATAAATGACAGGTTAAATAATCTAAAACTGTGAGCCTAGTATATTTTTATAGCATTATTGAATATTCAATTATTTTAAAAATATATTACAGCCTCTTGCCTTCCAAGATGGCCCACACTCTGTCTATGGAGTGTGTATCTCCCTGAATAAACCTTCTTTCATTTTACTATGTCTTGCTCTTGAATTCTTGCCTGCACAAAGCCAAGAACCCACACTTGGTGGCCATACCAGGGACTCAGACATGACTTGGGATGTGACCATCCTCTCGCACCCCACTCTCTTTCCTGCAACATCTTTTCTGGCACCCAATGCGGGGCCTCAAAGACCATAATCTCGATCAGCCTATTGGGCTATGGCTCCCCTCTGAAGGGTGGCTGGGACTTATCCTGAGCCATGTAGATTCAAGTAGCCCGCTAAGTGGCAGCTGACATCGCCTGCAGGATCTGGCAGAGACAAGTTCTCTGGCCATGAAAAAGTGCACTGTGGCCAAGGCTTTTCCCCCTCAGTCTTTCTCATTCTCCTATTCCTGTATCTCTTTGGACTTGAAAAGATCCACCCAGACGACCACCAAACATCCAAATTAAGACTGCGCCGCACGTAATTGACAACTTGGTTGGGTCTAAAGAACTCCTGCCAGGGGGCTTATCTGGTGGCGCAGTGTTTGAGAATCTGCCTGCCAATGCAGGGGACACGGGTTTGAGCCCTGGTCTGGGAGGATCCCACATGCCGCGGAGCAACTAGGTCTGTGAGCCACAACTACTGAGCCTGCACGTCTGGAGCCTGTGCTCCGCAACAGGAGAGGCCGCGATAGTGAGAGGCCCAAGCACCGTGATGAAGAGTGACCCCCGCTTGCCGCAACTAGAGAAAGCCCTCACGGAGAAACGAAGACCCAGCACAGTCAAAAATTAAAAAATAAAATAAATTTTAAAATATACATATATATATATATATATATATATATATATATTACATAGATTAAGCACAGACCAGTTACATTTCTGTAACTGTATATTACAAAAATTTTAAGAGTTAATGTGAAATGCCTTTTCTCAGAATAAAAAATCAAATATGGTAGTAATGGATTTCTACTTCAAAGTATGATGGAGTACTTTGTAGCAGACCAATGGTTCTACCAAGAATACCTAGAAAAACAATAATAATGTCAAAATACTTTTTGACATAGCATATACTATAAAATGAAAAATCCATTATATATATGCACACACATGTGTGTATGTATATATATGTGTGTGTATGTATGCTTGTATGTACATATACATGAATAAACCATGAAGCAAATTGTAGATAGAACATAAAGAAAATATAAAAAAGGAAATTATAAAGATATAGTAGAAATCAATAGAAAAAAGCGGACAGTAGGGAAAAAAATCAATCAATCAAAGAGTTGGTTCTTGGAAAGTGATAGTAAAATTGATAAAAAACAGACTTAACAACAACAACAAAATGAGTGGATGTGCAAGCAAAAAATTTTAAAACTGAAGACCATTAACATATATTCTACAGATATTAAATAGGTATGTTTTTATAATTTAAAAAACTTTATCCAATGTATCTGATAATTTACTTATTTGTTTAAATTGAACTATAGTTGAGTTATAATATTATATTAGTTTCAGGTGTACAACACAGTAATTCAATATTTTTATAGATAATACTCCAATGTTATTATAAAATATTGACTGTATTTCCTGTGCTGTATATTACATCCTTATAACTTACTTACTTTACATCTAGTAGCTTTATACCTCTTAATTCCCTTCACCTACATTGCCCCTCCCTCCACCCCTCTTCTCTCTGGTAACTACTAGATTATTCTCTGTATCTGTGAGTCTATTTCTGTTTTGTTATACTTGTTCATTTTGTTTTTCAGAGACCACATATAAGTGAAAACATACAGCATTTGTCTTTCTCTGTCTGACTTATATCACTAAGCGTTATACCCTTCGGGTCCATTCGTGTTGTTCCAAATGGAAAACTTTTATTCTCTTTTTTATGGCTAATATTCCACTGTATATATATGTACCACATCTTCTTTATCCATTCATCTATCAGTGGACACTTAGGCTGCTTCCATATCTTGGCTGTTGTAGATAATGCTGCCATGAACACTGTGGTACATATATTGTTTTAAACTAATAGTCATTTAATTTCAAAAGCATTCTCTTCATGTTTTACTTCCCTTCACAATGTTTTATGTTTTGGTGTCATATTTTACATCTTTAAGTGTATCCCTTAACTGATTATTGTATTTATAGTTGATTTTACCAGTGAGATTTTTTCCTTCATATTTATTCTTATTTCTTATTATAGTCTTCTTTTTCACTTAAAGTGGACCCTTTAACATTTCTTGTAACACCAGTTTAGTGGTGATGAACTTTTATATTTTGCTTGTCTCGGAATATTTTTCTCTCTCCTTCAATCCTGAATAATAGCCTTGATGGCTATTATTCTTGACTGGGCAATTCAACTCACAGATAAAAACTTAATAGAAATGTATACACCAATATACATGTAGAAGTACTTCCCAGAAGAACTATTGTAATAGAAAAAAATGGAAACAATCTAAATACCCATCAAATGAAAGACAGATAACTAAATCATGGTATATTTGTGCAATAGAATACTACCTAATAATTTGAATGACCTATATAGCTACATGCAATAACACAGACGAATTTGGAGTGGAAAAGTAAGATGTGAAAGAGTATAAACATCATGATTCCAAATATAAAATTTAAAACCAGACAAAACTAACCTGTGGTGCCAGAAGTCAGAGGCTAGTTTTGGGGAAGGACGTGATGATGGCTTCTATTGTGTATCAACCTTACTTTTCTCATTCTGAGTGATTGCTATATGGACGTGTTCATTTGTGGAAATCCATTGAGTTCTACACTTCCAAAATGTGCACTTTATGTATGTATATTATACCTCAATAAAAAGTGTATCCTTAAAATGATAATGAAATATATCTCTCTCACAGTTTTATTAGGTGGACTAAATGAAGCCATGTATAAGAAAGCACTCTGTAGTTTACGAAGCTCTGGCAACATTACTATTGTTGCACAGGAAATGTGATTACTTAGCTATGAGCGTGTGGGTTCATAATATGAATTCTGACCCAGTAAAATATCACCTTGTACACCCCTGACCTCTTTTCAAATTTTCTTTCTTGGCTGTGTTTAGAGAACAGCTTGAATTCCACTGAAATTCTCTTCTCAGCTCTGTGAATGCCAAGAAAGTCATTTTAATATACTGTCCCCAGATTCACCTTCAGAAGAAAGCAACTCTGCTTCCCCAGAGTAAAGTTTCAGGAGGGAAAATGGGTTAAGTATTGCATTGATCTTTAGGATCACTACCTACTTCTAGTTCTTCCACTCTCTCAGGACAAATGAAATTCTGAGACAAGTGATAACAGAGGAACTGCCAGCAAATATTAAGAAGAGCTTGCAATTAGCCAGAAGACACAAAGATCTGTCCTTAGAATCTTTCTTTAGAAAGAACCATAATAAAACTGGACTTTGGAATCAGGATACATGAAGCAAAATTCTAGTTTCACCAGACATATGCCAGTAAACTAGTTTTGTTTTTTAACTTTCCAAGATTCCTTTTCAGTAAAATGAGAATAATCATCTAATAAGTTTGTTAGCAGATTAAATAAATTATTACATGTAGAGTCATAGAAAAGTGCTTGGAATATTGCAAATGTTCAAGATCGCTACCTAACAAATCTGCAACAGACAAAACCTAAAGTTCAGTCTATTGACTTGAAATCGGTGCTCCTGATTGACATTCAGCTCTCCTCCTCAGTCACAGTACTTTCCTTCTTGAGATTCAGCCAACAACCAGAAGCTGGTTGTTTCTAAGATTTCTAAACTTAACTGTCTTAAGCTTGTATAAAAGGAAAAGAGCAGGAAGGATTGCATGTGGCAATCTGTGAAGTGGTTTACATCATTCTTATCCATTCCTTTCTCTTAAACCTGGGCATGTCAACTTACCTAACTGAAAGGGAGGGTGGGAAAAGTAGTCCAGCCTTGTGCCCAGGAAGAAAAGAGTAAGGGAGTTGGAAAACACCTACCTGGTTTCTGCTTTAGTCTCTCTGTTTCATTCAACCTCCCTTACAGATAATTACAGTTCTTTAGTAGCTCAGCTGTGAAAAAATATATAAATATAGCCAAAGGTAAGCACTATATATTTAATTAAGCAAAATTATGTTCTAATTACATTGGTAGGATGGGGTGAAATGGCAGAAGGAAACGTGTGCATTAGTGTCTGTGGGATTGAGGGTTATAAGAGAGCTAATTTTTTATAATTTACACTTGGAAGTCAGTAACAAATATGTAAAACTGAAAAATTCAAGAAATATTTGTAATAATATGTCATTTAGAACAAAAGTAAAAACAAAGAGGAACAGCTAAAAGGAATTGGAAGTAACTGTCTCAGAGTAGTAAGAATAAGGAGTAGGGAAGGATGAGTTGACATCTTGTTACTGAACACTATAAAGTTATTAACATAATATGACTTTTCAGCTTTTTTGACCATGTTGATGTATTATTTTGATTAAATCAAAATAAAAAGAATGGATAGAACCAATACCATTAGGAAACCATGAGAGCTCATCAGATTAACATGTCAGTCAGCATGAAACTTGGGCACATATAGGTGATAGAGATTTAATTTCTTGTGACTACAACAGAGAGAAAGGAAAGGAAGTAGGATGTGAGAGAGGTTCAGACAGAGAACAATGACTGAGAGCATAGGGAGAAGTTTTTGTGTCTCTAGGGGATGCCCTCATCATGCAAGATGGAGAACTTTGTGGGGGTGGTCATGCCTGCCCTTTCTCCCTGTGTTGTGGTTACACAGAATAAATAAATATAGTTTCAGAACCCAAGTTGTGTCAACTGTTCTGCCAATTGAAATTCTATACTGGAATATTATGATGCTTGCTCTTCTGTTGACTTTTGTGAATTGGTTTAGCTTGTAGCATTTGTAGCTGTCTTGACTGTGATTCTTAACCTTGACTGTTTTGGGGACATTGACCCCAGCAATGGGGAAAACAGACAAGGTTAATATTTTCTAACTTCACTGCTTTTATAATCGGGGGAAAAACGTCCATTACATGGACATTCACTTGGAAGAACTTCAAGTGTGTTTAATATAGCCATCAAAAATAATAGGAAAATACTGAAAATGATTTAAGAAAAGCAAACTGGGTACTTGGAGAACCAAACAATCTTGCCAAGGTCAGTTCTCAGACCAGTTGACTATTAGATTCTTTTAATGAAGTCATACTTTGCAGCAACTACAAAGGGTAAGAAAATTAAAAGACTCATGACATACCATGGAACATACAAACATAAACCTTTAATAAAGACAAGGGATACAATACAGCAAGAAAAAGAAAGTAGCAGGCAGGTTCGAGGCATCCAAGCATAGCTTCTAAAGTCCTCTCAGTCACACAGGATAAGCTTCACTCCAGATCACAAATCACTAAGATAAATACAAGAGGTCTCAGTCTCAGGGAAACACAAACACATGTTTACTGAGAGGTCGATGGTCATCTATATGGCCCTTACCAGTTAGCTAGACCCAGCTATATAATCAGAAACACCAGGTTTAGATCATCAAGCAATATATTTTCTATAACAGTTTAGACAAGCTGGTACAGGATGTCTCTAGGGAAGTTTGGTCTTAGCACATTACAAATCATTAGCTCAAATGTTTCCTTGTTATCTTATCCAACAGTCAATATTAGGGTTGGGTCCAGATATCTCTAGGGATAAGCATAATGTTACCACTGATGATATGTAAGTCAAATCTATACTGATGCAGACATAAATTAGTCCTAAGATATTTTTAAAGAAAGAGGGCCAGAGTAGATGCATAATGGACAACATTTAGCTTTGTGGGGTTTACATACATAAATCTCAACCTTCAATATAAAAATGTGTGTATGTTTTATTGATGCTGCTTTGTTTTTAAAATTTCCTCTATGAATTCAGATAATTGCAATACTAAACTAGAAAGCAGGAAAAGTTGCAAAATGAGTAACGGACATTAAGAAGGAGGGGAATATAATATATAAACTGTATTTATATGTAAATATAAAAAAAGCTCTCTTTTACGCTGAAGAGTATAATTTTCAATACCAATTTTAAGATATCATGCCATATCTTATATATGTTAAAATATGATACAAAGAAGTAGCCATGAAATAGTTGCAGAGAGAAAAAATACAATGGCAGCTCTAAGATGCCCCAGTGGAAAAGGAAGTTGACTGATGAAGTTTTAGACCATGTTAGCCCTGGCTAAAAACAAGTCTTAGGAATTTGGGAAACAGAATAATTGCTATAATTTTCACCTGTGGAGTTTCAAACAAAGGACATTCAAAAGCTTTATTTCTTCTTAATTTTCAGTGAATAATCATTTAATAATTGCAAAGATTAAATGCTGAAAGATACTAACAAAAGCTTTAAACAAGTTTGAAAGCTTAAATGAATACAACAGCATGAGACATTAGCTAAAATTTTCCAGCTTCAAAGTCAATTACTAGAGATGGACATAGAGTACTTGCTTTACTATATCAACCTTGAGAAAGAATATTTAGGATAATAAACATTAAATATTGGGTTTTGTTTCCATCAAACTTTGCTTTAATTATATAATATTTTTCTGTTATAGTTGCATTGTGGTTGCTTCCTAATGACAACATTTTATTTCATCTGAAGATCTTAATTTGTCTGAGCATTCATTTGGAAGATGAAATTGTGTCACCTAAGGCTAATAACTCATATTGAATATTTTGTCCTGTAATCTAATGAGTTAGAAGAGTACTGCATAAAACAATGTGCTACTAAACAACCAGTGGATCACTGAAGAAATCAAAGAGGAAATTTAAAAATACCTAGAGACAAATGAAAACAAAAACATGATGATCCAAAACCCATGGGATGCAACAAAAACAGTTCTAAGAGGGAAGTTTATAGCAATAAAAGCTTACCTCAGGAAACAAGAAAAATCTCAAATAAACAACCTAACTTTTACAGCTAGAGCAACTGGAGAAAGAAGAACAAACAAAATCCAAAGTTAGTAGAAGGAAATAAATCATAAATATCAGAGCAGAAATAAATGACAGAGACTAAAAAAACAAAGAAGATCAATGAAAAAAGATCAATGAAACTAAAAGCTGGCTCTTTGAAAAGATAAACAAAATTGATAAACCTTTAGCCAGAATCATCAAGAAAAAAAAGGGGCACAGCAAAGGAAACCATAAAAAAAAACAAAAAGACAACCCTCAGAATGGGAGAAAATATTTGCAAATGAAATAACTGACAAGGGATTAATTTCCAAAATATATAAACAGTTCATGCAGCTCAATATCAAAAAAACAAATATCCCAATCATAAAATGTGTGGAGGATCTAAATAGATATTTCTCCAAAGAAGAAATATAGATGGCCAAAGGCACATGAAAATATGCTCAACATCACTAATTATTAGAGAAATGCACATCAAAACTACAATGAGATATCACCTCACAGCAGTCAGAATGGCCATCATCAAAAAATCTACAAACAATAAATGCTGGGGAGAGTGTGGAGTAAAGGGAATCCTTCTACACTGTTGGTGGGAATGTAAATTGATACAGCCACTATGGAGAACAGTATGGAGGTTCCTTAAAAAACTAAAAATAGAACCACCACATGACCCAGCAAACCCACTCCTAGGCATATACCTGCAGAAAACCATAATTCAAAAAGATACATGCACCCCAATATTCATTGCAGCACTATTTACAATAGCCAGGACATGGAAGCAACATAAATGTGCATCATCAGAGGAATGGATAAAGAAGATGTGGTACATATATACAATGGAATATTACTCAGCCATAAAAAAAATAATAATGCCATTGACAGCAACATAGATCAACCTAGAGATTGCCATACTGAATGAAGTAAGTCAGATACAGAAAGATGAATACGATATTGCTTATATGTACAATCTAAAAAAAAAGGGTACAGGGCTTCCCTGGTGGCGCAGTGGTTGAGAGTCCGCCTGCCGATGCAGGGGACACGGGTTCGTGCCCCAGTCTGGGAAGATCCCACATGCCTTGGAGCGGCTGGGCCCATGAGCCATGGCTACTGAGCCTGTGCGTCCAGAGCCAGTGCTCTGCAACGGGAGAGGCCACAACAGTGAGAGGCTCGCATATTGCAAAAAAAAATAAAAATAAAAATAATTTTAAAAAGGTTACAAATGAACTTATTTACAAAACAGAAGTAGAGTCACGGATATAGAAATCAAATTTATGGTTACCAGGGGATAAGGCGGGGAGGGATAAATTGGGAGATTGGGATTGAATATACACACTATTATATATAAAATAGATAACTAATAAGAACCTACAGTATAGCAGAGGGAACTCTACTCAATACTCTGTAATGGCCTATATGGGAAAAGAATCTAAAAAAAAGTGCATATATGTATATATATAACTGATTCACTTTGCTGTGTACCTGAAACTAACACAACATTATAAATCAAATATACTCCAATAAAAATTTTAAAAAGAAAAGAAAATAAAGGGAGAACACCCAAATCATTAAAGTTAGAAATGAAAAAGGAGAAGTTATAACCAACACCACAGAAATCCAAAGGACAACAAGAGACTACTACAAGCAACTATATACCAATACAGTGGACAAACTAGAAGAAATGGACAAATTCTTAGAAAGGTACAATCTCTCAAGACTGAACTAGGAAGAAATAACAAATATGAACAGACCAACTGTAAGTATTGAAATTGAGTCTGTGATTTAAAAACTCCAACAAACAGAAGTCCAGGATCAGATGGCTTCACAGGCAAATTCTACCAAACACTTAGAGAAGAGTTAAGGCCCATCCTTCTGAAACTATTCCAAAAAATTGCAGAGGAAGGAACACTTCTAAATTCACTCTATGAGGCCACGATTACCCTGATACCAAAACCAGACACAGATACCACAAAGAAAGAAGATTCTAGGCCAATAACACTGATGAACATAGATGCAAAAATCCTCAACAAAATACTAGCAAACCAAATCCAACAATACATTAAAAGGATCGTACACATGATAAGTGGGATTTATCCCAGGGATGCAAGGATTTTTCATTATCCACAAATCAATCAGTGTGATACACCACATTAACAAATCAAAGAATCAAAAACCATACAATCATCTCAATAGATGCAGAAAAATCTGATAAAATGCAACATCCATTTATGGAAAAAACTCCAGAAGGTGGGCACAGAGGGAACCTACCTTAATATCACAAAGGTGATATTTTTCATATATTTTCCATATATGGATAATGAAATAACCCACAGTTAACATCATACTCAACAGTGAAAAGCTGAAAGCATTTCCTCTAAGATCAGGAACAAGACAAGGATATCTACTCTCTCCACTTTTATTCAACATAGTTTTAAAAATCCTAGCTACAGCAATCAGAGAAGAAAAAGAAATGAAAGGGATCCAAACTGGAAAAGAAAAAGTAAAACAGTCACTATTTGCAGATGACATGATACTATACATAGAAAATCCTAAGATGTTACCAGTTTGATAAAGTTGCAGGATACAACGTTTATACAAAGAAATCCGTTGCATTTCTATACACTAAAAACAAAAGATCAGAAAGAGAAATCAAGGAAACAATCTCATTTCATCACATCAAAAAGAATAAAATACCTAGGAATAAACCCACATAAGGATGCAAAAAAACTATACTCCAAAAACTGTGAGAGGCTGATGAAAGAAATTGATGATGACACAAATGGATGGAAAGGTATACTTGGATTGGAAGAATCACTATTGTCAAAATTACTATACTATTCAGAGCAGTCTACTGATTCAATGCAAATCCTATCAAATTGCAAATGGCGTTTTTCACAGAACTACAACAACAAAAGAATTTAATCTGTATGGAAACACAAAAGACCCCCAAAAGCCAAAGCAATCTTGAGAAAGAAAAAATGTAGATGGAGAAATCAGACTCCCTGAATTCATACTATACTATAAAACTACAATAATCAAAACAGTATAGTACTGGTACAAAAACAGAAATATATCAATAGATCAATGGAACAGGATAGAAAGCCCAGAAATAAACCCATGCATCTATAATCAATTAATCCTCAACATAGGAGGCAAGAATATACCATGGAGAAAAGACAGTCTCTTTAATAAGTGGTCCTGGGAAAACTAGACAGCTACATGTAAACGAATAAAAGTAGAGCATTCTCTAACACGGTACACAAAAGTAAGCTCGAAATGGTTTAAAGACCTAAATGTAAGACCGGATACTATAAATCTCCTAGAGGAAAACATAGGCAGGACACTCTGACATAAATCACAGCAATATCTTTTTGGTTCTGTCTCCTAGAGTAATAGAGATCCAAACAAAAATTTTCAAATGTGACCTAATTAAACTTAAAAGCTTTTGCACAGCCAAGGAAACCATAAACAAAACAAAAATGGGAGAAAATACTTGCAAATGATGCTACTGACAAGGGATTAATTTCCAAAATATACAAACAGCTCAGGCAGCTCAATATCAAGAAAACAAACAACCCAATCAAAAAATAGATGGAAGATCTAAATAGAGACTTCTCCATTGAAAACATACAGATGGCCAAAAGGCACATGAAAAGATGCTCAGCATCAATAATTTTTAGAGAAACGCAAATCAAAACTCCAACGAGGTATCACCTCACTCCAGTCAGAGTAGTCATCATGAAAAGTCTACAAATAATAAATGCTGGAAAAGGTATGGGAAAAAAAGGAACACTCCTACACTGTTTGTGGGAATATAAATTGGTGCAGCCACTACACAGAACAGTATGGAGGATCCTTAAAAAACTAAAAATAGAGCTACCATATGATCTTGCAATCCCACTCCTAGGCATACATCCAGAGAAAACCATAGTTCAAAAAGATACATGGGTGGGAAACCTGACCAGCCGCATGGTTGCGGGTTGCTCAGCGTCTCCGCAGCTGGAGGCGGCCTCAGAAGGGCCGGTGGTGGGACCGGGCGGCGTCTTGCCTTGCCTAGAATTGCCTACCTACGCGGCCGCTTGTGTGCTCGTGAATAGCCGCTACTCCTGCCTGGTGGCGGGGCGGCACCGAAGACACACCGCACTGTCGCCACGCTACCTTAACAGGAAACGCACCGGTATCCGAGAACAGCTCGATGCCTAGCTCCTGCGCTATTCCGAGAGCCTTTTAGGTGTACCCATTGCATATGATAACATCAAAGTAGTGGGTGAATTAGGAGATATTTATGATGATCAAGGACACATTCATCTTAACATTGAAGCAGATTTTGTTATTTTCTGCCCCGAACCAGGGCAAAAACTTATGGGTACAGTTAATAAAGTGTCTTCCAGCCACATTGGCTGTGTAGTACACGGGTGCTTCAATGCCTCCATTCCTAAACCTGAGCAGATGCCAGCCGAGCAGTGGCAGACTCTGGAGATAAACATGGGTGATGAACTAGAATTTGAAGTGTTTCGTTTAGACTCAGATGCTGCTGGAGTATTCTGCATTCGGGGAAAACTAAATATCACTAGTTTACAAACGAAGTTCTCTGCAGTTTCTGAAGAAGTAACAGAAACTGGCACTGAAAAAGCTACTGAAAAACCTCAAAAGAGGAAAAAGTAAAAGAAAGACCCAGAGCCATATGAAGTGGAAAGTGGTACCACAGAGCTAGCAGATTTTGCAGATGTTACTATGAAGGAAGAGACAGATCTGCAGATTAATAACAATGTAAATGGCCTCTGGGAGAAAGAGCTGAAGAAGAAGAAAAAGCACCAGGACCCTGTTTTGGTAACCACTCCAGTGGTTACCAAAGTGACCATAAAAAGAAAAAAAAGAAAAGAAAGCACAGTGAGGAGGCTGAATTCACACCATTTTTGGAACATGCACCTAAAAAGAAAAGGGAAAAGTAATTTTCTTTAGTGCATTTTAAATATGATTTGGTTTTTCAAAAATTGATTTACACGAAACAGATGACTAAAGTTTGAACTATGAAATGTTTTGTATTCCAATACTTTGCAAAACAGGGAATATTTGATGAGGAGTTGAGTTTTTGCTGCTAAAATTACAAAACAGATAAATTTGGGAAATGCTAGTATTATTAAAGTGCCATTTTACTATATACAGAATAGAAAGGTAAGAGCTGCCCTCAATCTCAACTCCTTCATTCTTCCAGTGTATACATTCTAAATAAAATGATTTCTACAGTCTGCAAAAGGACTTTAAAAATACAATGTTATTTCATATCATACAGAATGAGTTTTGAGCTTGGGTTTTTGGGTTTTTTTGTTGTTGCAGGTTTCACATTTAGCCATGATGTTACATGACATGCTATTTTGCTTTGTTTAAATTACCAGTTTTAGGATTTCTTTTATCATGGCTACCACAGTATTTCTACTGTTTAACTTAGAATGGTTTGCCAAAGGAGTTTCTGAAGTTTCCAGAGCTCTTAGGAACCTTGCCACTACTGACTGTGTAGTAAGAAACAATATTCACTATTCTTTTCTTCTAGGTGCATGTATGTTGTTTTCCTTTTTCTCTCAGTCTAAGAGGTTGATGGAGAGGTTGTTTTCTGACACTTGTTCATTTGTGCCTCAACCATTCTGCTTTTGTTGTGTGTTGGAGGGGAGGAGGGTCTGCTGAAGACAAGGAAAAATGTGATTCTGACTAGTGGGGAATTTCCCTACTTTTAATATTTGAGTTAAGCTACTAGAAGTTATTATGAAGAGAAAACAGCTATTCACTGCTTTCACTGAGAAAATGTGGAATATGTCTTAACTATTGGAAAACAGTGAAGAATGAAATGACAAGCTGGTTCAGCCTGATAATCAGTGCAAGGTCGTATTCATTCATTTAACAGGTATTTGATGATCTGTGTGTAAAACACATTCTACTGAGGTCCAGGGGTATAATGGCAAACAAGGTAGAAATAATTCCTTCCCTCATGGAATGTCATAGGAAAAACAGATGCACATACACAATATAAGTAAGAAAATACAGAAAATTACTAATTGTGGTAAGTGCTACAGAGAGAAAGAAGATTGTCTACTCACTGTTAGTTGTGATCCATGGCAGCCATTTTCATTGCCATTTATCTAGTATCAGACATAGTACTGGTCTTACATTGTTTAATGTTTGTTAATGTATGGGTTCCCATAGTAGTAGATCCAAATCTGTAATGATAGAATGTAGAATTTAGAGAGTGGCAGTCATTCACAATGTTTGTCTACAAGCACACGTGCCAGACAGTGGAAATGTACAGGCCAGTATCTTTCCTTATCATTAGGTTCATGTGGGTATTTAGCCCTCAAAATGTAGCTAGTCCAAATAGAGATGAGGTATCAGTATAAAATACACATCAGATTTTGAAGATGTACAAAGAAAGAATGTAAAATATCTCAATTTTGTATACTGATGAGATTATAATATTTTGGTACAGTGGGGTAAATAAAATGTTACAATTAAAAAAAAAGACACATGCACCCCAATGTTCATTATACCACTGTTTACAATAGCCAAGACATAGAAGCAACCTAAGTGCCCATCAACAGATGAATGGATAAAGAAGATGTTACAGTATATGTATAATGGAATATTACTCAGCCATAAAAAAAGAATGAAATAATGCCATTTGCAACAACATGGATGGACCTAGAGATTATCATACTAAGTAAGCCAGACAAACATCATATGATATCATTTATATGTGGAATCTTAAAAAAATCATACAAATGAACTTATTTACAAAAGAGAAAGAGCCTCACAGACATAGAAAACAAACTATGGTTACTAAAGGGGAAAGAGAGTTGGGGGAGGGATAAATTAGGAGGTTGGGATTAACATACACACACTAATATATGTAAAATAGATAATCAACAAGACCTAGTATAATAACCTCTAAGGGAAAAGAATCTGAAAAAGGAATATATATATATATATATATATATATATATATATATATATATAACTGAATCACTGTGCTGCACACCTGAAACTAACATGATTTTGTAAATCAACTATACTTCAATTAAAAAAAGAGTACTCTGATCCCTTGAAAGGCAAAGCATGTGTAAGTATTTTTTTCAATGAAAATACATACATAAGAGTTCTTATACCTTATCAGTAGAGAGTCAACAATTAAAATGTCTGACGTAACTGTATACATTTTTCCATTACTGCTATAAACAACTACCACAAATTTGTCTTACACAACAAAAATAGATTATAATTCTGGAGGTCAAAAGTGTGGCGTAAGTCTCCCTGGGGTAAAATCAAGGAGTTCATGTTTTTCTGGAATCTCAAGAGGGAATCCATTTCCTTGTTTTCCCACCTTCCAGTGGCTGCCTGTATTCCTTGGCTTATGGTCCCTTCCTCCATTCTCAAGGGCAGCACCTGTGGGTCAAGTCCTTCTTACACTGCATCATTCTGTCCTCTTCTTCTGCCTCCCTGTCCCACTTCTAAGGATCCTTGTGATTACATTGCATCCACCCCCAAATCCCAAATAATCTCCCTTTTTTAAGGTCAACTGATTAACAACCTTAACCCCATGTGCAACCTTAATTCCTTTTTGCCCTGTAAGGTAACATTCACAACTTGCAGGAATTTGGACATGGATATCTTTGTGGGGCCATTATTCTGCCTTCCACAGTAACTAATATCATACCACTGCTATGCTTTTAATGGATATAAATCTACAGGCATTAAATTTTTTCTTCTGTTCTTCTTATTATAATTTATTAATTTATACCCCATCATACGTCAACACAATGCAACATGAAGGTACATTTGGTAGTAAAGGATGGCATTTAATAACTCATCAAATATTTATTGGGTGTTTACTATTAAGCAAACTCTGTTCTAGGAGTTGAGGATATAGCAGTAAAAATGAAATTAAAAACTTCTGTGGAGCTTATATTTTAATAGGAGAGACAAACAACAACAACATAAATAAAATACGTAATATGTTAAGTACATTTGGAGAAGGGTAAAAAGTGTTTCATTTGTATGTAGATAATGGGGGCAAGGGATAAGTGGGAAGATTCCATGGGTTTTTTAGACTGAGGGACCAGGGAACCCTGACAGAACCATGTAGCCAGTTGACAGTTGTATAAATCTCACTTTGGTTAAAATGGCAATGGGTACAATAACCCGAAATGGGTGCTTCCTTAGTGCAGCAAAGGCAAATGGAAAGCTGCCACTCTAAGAGAGGTGATTTGTGATGCAGCAGAAACCACGGCCCACCAGGCCAGCCTTTACATAGTACCTAATCAATAAGCCCAGATATCACCAGCAGTCAGTGGCACTCAAAGATGTGGTTCTCCGAAATGAGACAGAGACCCCTGTGGCTCTAAAATGCCTACCCCAGTTTTACTCCCCAGCTTTCATCCCCCATACTGGATTGCTTTTCTCACCAGGAAGTGAAAAACCTCCACTCAGCCTTCAAACGTTAGCAATAGAGTTTTAGTTTAAAACTTAATTCTGACAGAAGAAGATGATTCAAAAAGGACCTTGAAGTTGTTGCTCTAAGCAACTAGAAGAAAAGAGATTCCAGTTACTGGTTTAGAAAAGATTCTGAGAAGAGCAGATTTGGGGAGACTTTCAGCATTTTATGTTGGCTTTGAGTTTTCTGTCTGCTAGGGAAAAAGAGACATGATGAAATATGTGACTTAAGGCATCCAACCAACATTTCTTCAGGGAAGTAAAATTTTTTGTTAGAAGTGGCAACTTTTTTGCCACTGGTAATATCCATGAGGAAGGATTCTTTCTCAAACAGACACTTGGTTTCTCTACAGACATTTCCTGACTCTTTCTTTTAGCATGAAGAATGACTTGTTTCATTATTTTGGGGAAAAAAATTAGGCATGCTTGGCTCCACTATGTTTCCTGGGGTGAATGTGGGAGGCATTTGGAAATCTTTTGCTTTTTCAAGAAAAGCCAGATTCTGCATTCATTTATGCAAAATCTTCCAGTTTTTAAATAGGATACCTAATTAAGATATTTTAAAATACTGTTTAGGCTATCCTGAATTACGTCCTTACATTGTCTACTGTTTGTGACTTGTATCCTACACCTAAACTGAGATATCACAGTATAAATTATTGCTGACACAGCAGATGATGTACTAAGCCAAATGAATTTAGCTACCAATATGTCAGCAGTACGCTTTGGCTTTTACTCATTAGGTGAAAGAATGTACTCGTAGCATTTTACAAAAATATTCCTTATTTGACTCAATAACAGGCCAATTCCATTTCTGCAGTTGGTATTTCTGTGAATGAAAAATAAATTGTAGGAAAACAATATTGAATCTCTAGAGACAGGAAATAGTATATCTATTATAGTATACCATGCTCAACTAATCCACCCCCCAAAAATGTGATAGCTAGAGGTAGATATTTATTTCCTCTGCAATTTGTTTTTCATATTTATATTCATGCTGTTTCATTATACAAAACATGCTATGTTTCATTATACAATATTATGCAAAATTGTGATGATAGTACGTCTTATAAAAATGTTTGATTTATTCCCTTTTAAATTATTCTTTTTCAGTGTATCATTGTTTAATAAAATTGAATTAATAAAAAAGAACCATCACTATAATCTCTATATTCTAAAAGCAATTTATCAACTCTTGTACCTAATATAATATTAGCATGTATATTATACTATATAAACTTGAGGAAAGAGTAAGTGGCAAGTAATTTTTAACTGTTGATATGCTAATAAACATCCCACTATCATCCATTATTATGAATAGCTTTTAAATATTAAGATGCAGATTTCTTCCTTTTAATTAAACTACACGAGCACTGTGGTGTCAGTGGGTTCTGTAAATGTGCTTATATTGATGGGTACAAGTAGTAAACAAACCAGGAAATGACGGCTTGAGCTAAGATTCTGAGGATTTGGGTCATTTTGATTTGTGCTCACAGTTATGCCTTTTATTTTATTTTATTTTTAAACACCTTTATTAGAGTATAATTGCTTTACAATGGTGTGTCAGTTTCTGCTTTATATCAAAGTGAATCAGTTATACACATACATATGTCCCCATATCTCTTCCCTCTTGCATCTCCCTCCCTCCCACCCTCTCTATCCCACGCCTCTAGGTGGTCACAAAGAACCGAGCTGATCTCCCTGTGTTGTGCAGCTGCTTCCCACTAGCTATCTATTTTACGTTTGGTAGTGTATATATGTCCATGCCACTCTCTCACTTTGTCCCAGCTTACCATTCCCCCTCCCCATATCCTCAAGTCCATTCTCTAGTAGGTCTGCATCTTTATTCCCTTCTTGCCCCTAGGTTCTTCTGACCATTTTCTTTCTTTCTTTTTTTTTTAGATTCCATATATATGTGTTAGCATACGGTATTTGTTTTTCTCTTTCTGACTTACTTCACTCTGTATGACAGACTCTAGGTCCATTCACCTCACTACAAATAACTCAGTTTCGTTCCTGTTTATGGCTGAGTAATATTCCACTGTATATATGTGCCACATCTTCTTTATCCATTCATCTGTCGATGGACACTTAGGTTGCTTCCATGTCCTGGCTATTGTAAATAGAGCTGCAATGAACATTTTGGTACATGACTCTTTTTCAATTATGGTTTTCTCAGGGTATATGCCCAGTAGTGGGATTGCTGGGTCGTATGGTAGTTCTATTTTTAGTTCTTTAAGGAAGCTCCATCCTAAATGTAAGGCCAGACACCATCAAACTCTTAGAGGAAAACACAGGCAGAACAATCTTATGACATAAATCACAGCAAGATCCTTTTTGACCCACCTCCTAGAGAAATGGAAATAAAAACAAAAATAAACAAATGGGACCTAATGAAACTTCAAAGCTTTTGCACAGCAAAGGAAACCATAAACAAGACCAAAAGACAACCCTCAGAATGGGAGAAAATATTTGCAAATGAAGCAACTGACAAAGGATTAATCTCCAAAATTTACAAGCAGCTCATGCAGCTCAATATCAAAAAAACAAACAACCCAATCCAAAAATGGGCAGAAGACCTAAATAGACATTTCTCCAAAGAACACATGAAAGAACGTTCAACATCATTAATCATTAGAGAAATGCAAATCAAAACTACAATGAGATATCATCTCACGTCAGTAAGAATGGCCATCACCAAAAACTCTACAAACAATAAATTCTGGAAAGTGTGTGGAGAAAAGGGAACCCTCTTGCACTGTTGGTGGGAAAGCCTTGTCTTTTAATTTATTATTTGTTTAATTAAAAGCGCTTGAGGTAACATGAAATCACGGGTACAAACTAAAAATAGAAAAACAAAACCAAATAAAAGAAACAGTTGAGAATTTAGCATAACATAGTAAATGACATAAAAAGAAAAAAATAGCTGTTTTACTTGTTGTTTAATAATAAGAAAAGTCCACATTGATATGGAGAGATCAATTGTTCCAAAGCTTGTGTTATCTTTCCTGGCATCTGATCAGCAGTATTAATGTCACAGTCCCACCTTTGAAGGAGCTCATGGTCTCTACTAATTAGGATTTATGATACAGGTCAACAATGTGCCATTTGGAAATACAAAAATTGAGCCTCAGTTCTAACATGTGAGATTTTATTAGGGGTAGCTTAAATGGGCAGAGATTGAAGCAAATGCTTACTTACTTCTCTGTTTGCCTTTCCGTGAATCTTCTTGTTACAGGATGATGAAATTCTGAGGCTAAAATCAGGATGTATTTTCAAGAGATAAGGGCCAGAGTCTACTTTCTCAACACTGAGTTTGTTTCTCAATCTTGGTTCCACCCTGAACCAATTATATAAGAATCTCTGGAATGGGGTTTTGGCATCAATCTATTTATAAGTTGCCCAAGTGATTACATTATGAAGCCAGGAGAGACAGCCGTTGATTTAGTCTAGATGACGACATACGGTCTAGCATAACTCAACATGTAGATTATTGCATCACTACATGGAGGTTTCAAACCCAAATGCATATATACAGTTGCTGCTTGAAGCCTGGTGGGCAAGGCAAAAAGGACAGTGCTTTCAGCGTATCAGGCTTTTGACATAGTTAACCAGCACAATATGCAACAGCCTTAAATAAAATTATATGAATGCAAATTTATACATATTTAGCAAGAAACAGATGATGGAATGAAGTGATGAACATAAGAAGTTTTTTTGGGGGGAAAGGCAATGCCTATGAAAAATTAAAAGGAAGAGAGTAAATCAACTATAAGAAATCAATAAGAAATAATCAATATCAATAAGAAATAAAATAAAAGAGAGAGGAAGTAGGATTGGACAGAGAAAGTCTTCAGACCATGATATAGATCTGACACCTGTGAAAGTAATGCAAAGAGAAAGTAGGACTGGGCAGGGAGGCCATTATGCAGATCCTGATTAAGTTTTGGCCAGTCTAGTTGAGAGCAATAAGGTTTGCCAGTTACAGCTCTCCTGCATTGGGTTGAATAATTCTGGCCCTATTACCACTGTCATGCTCAGTTATTGGTTGCTGGCTGACCAGGAAGACCTTGGACCCATCACGAAAAATGAGATGAATCCTGAAGCGTCTATGAGCTGGGGTGATAGGTAACTACATTCTTTGCAGCTGGAAGGTCAAGTTTTTTCTTGAAGGGAGATTGAAGCGCTGTGTCTCCATGACTACCACAAAATGTATGTAGCACATTGTCAATATTCTTAACTTCTCCTTTCAGTTAGCATCCTCAACTCATAAATCATTGGTGAGAAGTTACTGTCTCTTGGCAAAGTTACTTAGCCATCAAATCCAGAGGAAGAGGCAATAACTTGCAACCACCATATTTCTCCACAGCTTAATGTTTGCTCACATCCTTGACTCTTGGTTAACCATAAAGATTTTTTGTGGGGAGAACTTTCTCTTTTTATACAATCTTTATGAACATCTCAATCTTACAGTAAAACTTTCTATACTCAGTTAGCCAGCCAGTCTAGAGACCACTGTTGTGTAAATAAGAAAAACTCACTATTTAGAATGAATGCATTATTCTTTAAAAGTTTTCAAAATATTTCTAGATTGTATTACACATTCTCTGACTAAATAGTCTTAGTGCAAACTGATTTATCTTTTCTTAAGGAATATGCATTTTGACCACATTCAGCTACTGTACTAGGCTATAGTTATAGATGAATCGAAACATTGTGTTTATTTGCTGACCAGTTTGTATCATAGTATATATACACAAACGAATTTCAAAGCATTTCTTATCCTACTCTTTCACTAACATATATAATGGATTGACCTCCTCAAATGGATAGCAGATCTTAAAAAGCAATTAGTGAATCCAAGGTTAAGCAGTATTTCCATAAGTTATATATTATGTCCTCAAAAATCCTATCTTTAAAAAAAAATCAGTGCCTTTTCATTTATAAATGACATTCAAAGGATGATTTAACACAAGCACTTTATTCCCCAAGGCATATTTAATCATTTCTCTATTTTAATCACACCAATTTCTTAAGAAAGCATCACGTTTTGTGAAATTCCAGGATTGATTTTTTTTCCAACACAAATAGTTCTTGACTTACTGCTATTTTGCCTTGCTCTAACAATTAAATACAAGTTACTATGAGCAACATGGAAGGCAGTGCAAGAATGTCTAGTACCCTGACAATGTAGGGGTAATGTAGCCAATCTAAAAAGCTTTATTATGTTCAGCAAGCAAGCAAATAACTTTTAGGCAGAATTATTTTTCAGGTAGAAGGCAGAACACAATTTCAGAAACAATTTCCCCGAATTTTGCAGTCTAAACACATTTTTAAGCTTATGATTTAATCAAAGCCAGTCACTAATATAATGCTGTTTACCAAATGAATTGTGAGAACAAATTATATACATATTTTTAAATGCAAATAATGACAAATTTTATATCTCCTGGTTTAATAAAAATAAATTGTATTTTTATACATTTTTAAGTTAGGAAACGACTTTTGCCCACATTTTTTTGGTAAGATGTTAGATTATATCTTAATACAATTGTCATCACTGGGGCAACACTACAAGGGAAAAATAGGGGGGAAACTTCAAGTTTGAAATTCATTAATTTGGATTAATATTTTAATATTTATTCTTTCATTCAACAGATATTTGAGTTACTCATTTATGAAAGACACTGTTCTTTGAGATTAATATACTGCATTAAATAAAACAAAGCTCCTGCACTCATGTAACTTACAGTGTAGTATGTTTGGGGTGGGGGGACCCAGTAAACAGACAATAAACAAAGAAACAAGTAAAAACAATGAATAAGAACAAACTGAGAGAAGTACTATAAAGCAAAGTTAATAAGAATAGTTAATGGTGGAGATGGAATGTAATTTTAGACAAATAAATGGTAACACACTATCTTGCAATTACTCCTCATCCCCAATACAAAATAGCACAAAAAACAGAAGAAGCAGTGCAATGTGATTGGTCTGCAAGTTCCAAAGGTTTCTTTTTGTCTCTTTCTTATTGGGGTAAAAGAAAAATTTGTTAATTTATATTCTTTCTAATAATAATAACATAATGTTAATAGGTTCAAGAAAAGAAAAATGATGGTTATAGGATGAGATTTTTTTTGTTTTCTGTGGTACGCGGGCCTCTCACTGCCTTGGCCTCTCCCACCGCTGAGCACAGGCTCAGCGGCCATGGCTCACGGGCCCAGCCGCTCCGCGGCATGTGGGATCCTCCCGGACCGGGGCACGAACCTGTGTCCCCTGCATCGGCAGGCGGACTCTCAACCACTGCGCCACCAGGGAAGCCCAGGATGAAATTTTTATAAGTAATTTTTATAAGTAATGTTGAAAGTTATGTTGTAACTAATATTGTATTTTAAGATAAAATAAAGGTATTTTGTTAAGATTTTTAAAAACGTATATGTGTGAATCTTTTAACAAACATTATTACTATTTATCTGAATGTTAATCTTTGATTTAAATATTCAATTTATGTATCAAATTTAAATACAGAAGATTAAAATTACTGGAGAAAATACACAGGTGGGTGAATGTTCCAGGGTCTTTATCTAGTTATCTTGTTATTTTCTTATATTTTACACAAAGAATATTTTAAGTTAGTTTTAATTTTTACTGAAAAAATATACATACAAATAAATTCATATATAATAGTACAGTTAGCTATATTTTTGCAAACTTAACAGAGCCATGTAAACAACACCCACCCACACATCAGATTTTAACACCATTCTGATTTCTAACAGCTTAAATAAGTTTTTCTGTTTTTATTCTGATGTAAATGGAATCATAAAGCCTGAACTCTGTGTCTGACCTCTTTCACTCACCATTATATTTATGAAATTTATGCATATTGTGTGTAGTTGTAAATTGCTCATTTTCATTACTATGTAATTATGGCACATTTTATTTTTCCATATTGGAATAACAGATGGAAATTCAGGTATTTTTCAGTTTGGGCTGTTTTGGATAATACTGCTATGACCATTTTACTACACATCTTTGGGTGAACATATGTATGGATTCCTATGGGCATTTACATGGAAAAGGAATTACTGGATGACAGAGTCTACATGTGTTTGGCCTCAGTACATGTTGGCAAGAGGTTTTCTAAAGGAATTTACCAATGTACACTACCATCAGCAGTGTACTAGTGTTCCAACTGCTGTGCAGCCTTGCTAACACTAGGTGTGCTTCTGTCTGGTTTTTGCTTTGTTTGCAGTTCAGCCATTATTAAGTATGTTAGCATCCCACTGTGGTTTTAATTTATATTTCCCTGATGACTAATTAAGTTGAGCATCCATCTCTTCAGGTGAGTATTAGCCATTTGGCTATCACTTTTAAAAACTGTTTGTTCACATTTTTGACCATTTTTTTTCTATTGGGTTTTCCTTTTCTTGGTGATTAGTAGGAACCCTTCATACATTCTGAATATAATTCACGTATTGTCAAGATATATTGCAAATATTTTCTCCCACTTGGATTGCCTTCTCACCCTCCTAATGTTGTCTTATTTATTGTATTTTGATATGTCACAAAAAAAGGATAAACCATAAAAGTAAAAATGGGTAAACTGGAGTTAATTAAAATTTTTAATTTCTGATTTTATAAAACACTGTTGAGAGGTGATATAGGTAAAGAATCTGAAAAAGAATGAATATATGTATATGTATAATTGAATCACTTTGCTGTACACCTGAAACTAACACAACATTGTAAATCAACTATACTCCAATAGAATTTTTTTTTAATGAAAAAAAAAAGACACAGATGCAGGGGGCAAAATTTTGCTGTACAGAGATGCCAGTATATCCTTATGAGAATGGCTAACATTAAAGCCTAATCATACCAAGTGTTGGCAAGCATTCAGAACAGCTAGAAATTTTAAATCTTTTGAATACAAATGCAAAGTGGTACAGTTTGGAAAATAGTTTGGAATTTCTTATATAGTTTGACATACATTTACTACATGGACCACCAATCTCACTTCTAGATGTTTCTCCAAAAGAAGTGAAAAATCATGTTCACACAAAGACTTGTCTGCAAATATTCATAGTAATTTTATTCACAATTGCCCAAAACAGGAAACAACTAAGCATTTCTGTTTCCCTCTTTTAGGCAGATTATATGAGCACTGGGGAATAAGACCCAGTGGGCTTCTGGTTCTTCCCTGTATCACAGCCATTTCCTTTCTATGCTTTTGATAAGTGCCTGGATCTGAAACTCCTTAGACAGAATGTTTGTGAGAAATTTAATATTGCCTTCAGAGGTTTTGAGCTTTGCTCTTTGGTTTACCATGCCACACTACTTTAAATTTGGCAAATTTTTTGTAGAGGTGACCAGTCATGAGTTTCAGGCAGGCATATTCCTGAAGTAGGACTTGTTTTCCTAAATAATGGAAGACTATGGGCTATTTCAAGTCCAATTTTTTAAAACTCCCTACAACCTACATGATCCAGACTTCAATAAGTGTATGGTAGAAAAAAAAATTGGTCTTTTGGATCTTTTAAGGATCAAAAATTTTCCATATCATGCTCAGCAAGCAGAATCATTGCAAGTTTCTCTTCCCCTTGTAACATTCCTCTGCTCAGGCATTCCCAATTGCCAGCCCAATTTGAGTCTAGAAATGACCATAGAGAAGGAAATGACTGGAATTTCCATTCATTTAATCCTCTCTGCTTCCACAGATCTCCAATGCTTTTAAAAACATAATTTTTACAATTAATCTGGCTTGTACGTTGTTGTAATGGGGACCTACATGGTCCACAGCATCTACTATTGCTTCCTTACCTTCTATAAATATTTATGTCAATGTTCAGTTTTCCAAGAAATACTTTAATATATTCTCCTTCTAAATTAAAACACAGATTTTTAAAGTCTCAATAAGCTATCAAATTTATAAACTGAGAAACATTCCTAAATTAAAACAAAATATGTAAAATATTTGAATTAAAAATCAATCTGATGTTGTAATATTTATTTATCCCTTTGAAATTTGTCATTGGATTTACTGTCTTAAATATTTTTACCAACTACCACTCTATTATTTTTCTAAAATGCAGGTTGAATCATGAGAGTCCCCAAGGAAAAAACTTAATTTGCCTCTTTATTTTAAAGAATAAAATTCTAATTCTTTTGATGGTTTGACTACTTTCCATGATTTTATTGTCATTTTTTTAGGGGCTATCTCCCACTCCATCTATCAATTCATCTGAATCACTGACCATTCACATTTAACTAATTCTCTGGATATGCCCTGTTCTCACACATCTGAACTCTATTGTTTCTAAGTAGAACACAACACCTAACCTCTCCTCTCTGCCTATCAAAATCTTACTTTTCTTTCACGGGTTAACTCATAGGATCCCTCTTCCATTGAGGCTTCCTCTAATCAAAATTATACTCATCTTCCTTTAAATTTCAATTATTGTATCTCTTATTAGCACTTAGTTTTTCCTACCCTTTTTCTTTATACTCAGTGGTTTTTAGATCTTTCCCATGTTAGTATAAAATTCTTGAAAGGGAACCACACCTCAGTCATGTGTGTATTTCTCATATACTACATGTGGACTTCATACTAAAATATTTTTTGAGTGAATATGACCACTGATTTTTTTTAATTACATAAACATTGTTCATTGATAGAAAAGAGCTCTACTTTCATTCTTTTACATGTAACTGTCCAGTTTTCCCAGCACCACTTATTGAAGAGATTGTCTTTTCTCCATTGCATATTCTTGCCTCCTTTGTCATAGATTAGGTGACCATAGGTGTGTGGGTTTATGTCTGGACTTTCTGTCCTATTCCATTGATCTACATTTCTGTTTTTGTGCCAGTACCATACTGTTTTGATTACTGTAGATTTATAGTATAGTCTGAAGTGAGGGAGCCTGATTCCTCCAGCTTCATTTTTCTTTCTCAAGATCACTTTGGCTATTTGCGGGTTTTTGTGTTTCTATACAAATTGTAATATTGTTTGTTCTAATTCTGTGAAAAATGCCATTGGTAATTTGATAGGAATTGCACTGAATCTGTAGATTGCTTTGGGTACTAAAGTCATTTTGATAATATTGATATACTGATTCTTCCAACCCAAGAACATAGTATATCTCGTCATCGGTTTCTGTCATCTTTGAGTTCTCTCATCAGTATCTTACAGTTTTCTGAGTATAAGTCTTTTGCCTCCCTAGGTAAGTTTATTCCTAGATATTTTATTTTTTTTGATGCAGTAATAAATGGGATTGTTTCCTTAATTTCTCATCCTGATCTTTTGTTTTTTGTATATAGGAATGCAAGAGATTTATGTGCATTAATTTTGTATCCTGAAATTTTACCAAATTCAATGATAAGCTAATACCATACACAAAAATAAACTCAAAATGGATTAGAGACCTAAATGTAAGGCTGGATACTATAAGACTCTTAGAGGAAAACATAGGAAGAACACTCTCTGACATAAATCACAGCAAGATCTTTTTTGACCCACCTCCTAGATTAATGAAAATGAAAACCAAAATTAAAAAATGGGACCTAATTAAACTTAAAAGCTTTTACACAGCAAAGGAAACCATAAAAAAAATGAAAAGACAACCCACAGAATGGGAGAAAATATGTGCAAATGAAGTGATAGACAAGGCATTAATCTCCAAAGTATACAAACAGCTCATACAGCTCAATGTCAAAAAAAAAAAAAAAAAGGGTGGAAGATCTAAATAGACATTTCTCCAAAGAAGACATACAGATGGCCAAAAAGTACATGAGAAGATGTTAAACATCACTAATTATTAGAGAAATACAAATCAAAACTACAATGAGGTATCATTTCACACCAGTCAGAATGGACATCATCAAAAAATCTACAAACAATAAATGCTGGAGAGGGTGTGGAGAAAAGGGGATCCTTCTACACTGTTGGTGGGAATGTAAATTGGTACAGCCACTATGGAGAACAGTATGGAGGTTCCTTAAAAAACTAAAAATAGAGCTACTGTATGATCCAGCAATCCCATATATATACCTTGAGAAATACCATAATTCAAAGAGATACACACACCCCAATGTTCATTGCAACACTATTTACAATAGCCAGGACATGGAAACAACCTAAATGTCCATTGACAGAGGAATAGATAAAGAAGATGTAGTACATATATATAATGAAATATTACTCAGCCATAAAAAAGAACAAAATAATGCCATTTGCAGCAACATTGGTGGACCTAGAGATTGTCATACTGAGTGAAGTAAGTCAGACAGAGAAGGACAAATATCATATGATATCACTTATATGTGTAATCTAAAAAAAAAAGAGTACAGATAAACTTATTTACAAAACAGAAATAGTCACAGATATAGGAAATAATCTTATGCTTACTGGTGGGGGTGGGGAGGTGGGATGAAGTGGGAGATTGGGATTGAGATATACACACTACTATATATAAAATAGATAACAAATAAGGACCTACTGTATAGCACAGGGGACTCTACTCAATACTCTGTAATGACCTATATGGGAAAAGAATCTAAAAAAAGAGTGGATATATGTATATGTATAACTGATTCACTTTGCTCTACAGAAGAAAATAACACAACATTGTAAATCAACTATACTCCAATAAAAATTTTTTTGAAAAAGAGCTCTAATATTTTATAGTTAGGATCCATTACCTTAAAGTAGACATTTTATTGTTGACATTCTAGGCCATTATCCACTTTTTAAATATCTAAAGATATAAATTTTAATTATGAAAACATACTTATTTTTTCTTTAAAAGTAACTTTTAATTACCAGTTTCCTAAAATCTTCTCCTAATGTATCCTTTGAAACAAAGCAACATTTTGCATGAAGCACAGTTCAACATAAGTATACTTTGAATTTCTACATTTCAATATACTAAGCTCGTTTCAGCTGACAATTCATTAAGTAAATATAAGCATTTCCCAACTTCCAAAACATTCTCATGTATGCCTTAATTTTATAAGTGATATGTTGCAAACTTTATGCAGACTACTCAGCTACAGAGCATCCATTGCTCAGTTTGGGCATCAATATTGTTCTCTAAGGGGAAAAATAAGAGCAGTTTCTGACTGAAAGAAAATTATAGTCTTTCCTATATTGTAAACATCAAAGACATCATAAGGCAGACAGAGAGTTTTAAAATGTCCATCTTTCAATGGCTGGACAATGAAGAGAAAAATGAGCATCATGATGGGTGTTAATGTGCACAGAAAACAAAATGTTCAATAAAAATTAATTATACCTATTTTCTCATTTTTATTATTTATGCAGGTAATATATTTCAATTGACTTTTTTTGTATCTTTAGAGATGAAAATGTAAAAAAGCATGATGAGGAAAGAGCCATATAGTAAATCAAGATGCCTTAGCTTGGTTGTTCACAGCAGGGAGATTAATCTCAACATTCTCTTGATGTTGAGAAACAACATTCTCTTGATTTCTTAAGGTTTAAGTCATGTTCTCTGCTAGTAAATGTTACTGGGAATCAGTAATTCCAGCTGACAGAGGGATTTGGGGAAAATTATCAGCTTTTATTTGAGATATAAAATTGAATATGTGACTAGAAATAAATCTTTATATATTATTAAAAAGGTAGCTCTTTATACAATAGACTTATAAATGTATGCTCCTAAAAGAGCCCTTGGAAGCAGACTAATACAAACTTGCATTTGAAGAATGAGAAAGCTGAGGACCAGAAAGTGAAGAGATGGCCACAGTTATAAAACATATGGTATCAGATTAAGGATTAGAAACTGCCTCTCAACAGAATTAGGACCCAATCTTCTGTCAACATTTCTACATAGCAATTTGTCTCCTTTTATTTTAATCTGATTAGATCAATTAGAACTCCTTCCTCTATAAACACTTTCAAAAGTAACAAAAATCAAAAGATTTAGTTTGAAATTTTCCAATAGTTTTATTTATTCTTTGTCATACTCCAAGTTCCCATAGTCTATGAATTGAATATACACAAAAACCAAAAATTTGAGTTTTTAAAAAATTTCTGTCCAAAATCCAATATCCTCTCTACCTGCCTGCTAACCATACCAGCCCAGCAAGTGCCTGCCTATAGAAGCAAAACCTTTGGCCCCATAACTGCCACCAAGGCCTCGCATTTCAGGCATGTTCCAGATGAAGCCTGATTCTTATCTCATTTCAGATGTCCTTCCCCTTTCCAGTCTCTGTGCCCAACCAGCTGATGGAGATGAGCTTCTCCACTGCTATCTGCAAAGGTGGAAAAATAATTCTAGTCTATACCACTCTCACCATTCTCTCCAAGAACAACAGCTACTGGCAGTATTTGGGACTGCCTTCAATAAAAAGCATGTCATTCCATTCAGAAGGAAGGACTGGTTTACATAAGATTTCCTGCTGTTGCTCTCACCAACAGGGATTCATAATGTAGGAAAGTTTATACATTCTGACTTTGCAAGCCTGGCAATGATATTCCTGGTAAAAAATGCAGAATGACTTCAGCAGTTCATTTTCAACTCCCTCAAGACATAGTCTTTTTGCAGATGTGTAGCCCTAGGGAGTCCACTTAACTATGACATTTTGTGATAGTTAACTACTGCCTGTTTCCTGGCTTCTGGGAAATGACAACGGGAACAAATGTTGGATTTTTTTTTTTTCCCATGGGGAATAAGGCTTGGAAGAAGCAGGAGAAATAAAACAGGAGAGAAGTAATTCAGGTTGGGCATATTTAACTACTCATAATAAACTTAGTCAATATTAATGGAGGCATAATTGCCAGATCAATTCAAATAATTATTCCTCCGTACTCTTCAACGGGAAGTCTACATTTACAGACAGCCTAGAAAGAGCACTTGAGGTGAAATGATATCAGATTTATCACAATTCCACTCCCAGGTCTAAGGTCTATATTTAGTGCCCAAATATAATAGCTGTCCTTGTAATGACACATGATTTTTAACCACTTACCCTACGATTATCTATGATTACCTAAAGTTCAATAACAGCATATATACATATTACTAGAAAGACTTGCAATCCATTTATTCCTCTGGATGTTCTAAACTTTACCACTGATCCTAGTAAAGAAACAAACAAACAGAACTCTGGGTATCCAGAGCAAAAAATATTTACTTCGTTTCCTAAGGAATTGCCTTACTAATCCAGGGTTGAGGTCAGGACATTGATCCTATATCAAGATACATTATAAATAAAAACGCTATGAAATTTATTGTTATGTCTTTTATGAAAATGTTCATTTCCTCATATTCCTCTGAGTCTTTTTTTTAAGGATACAGCAAAAATTATTTATTCTTTTTTTAGAAATTCTTTATTCTTAGTGCCAAGTCTAGTCATATTTTTTTAAATAATTTGATTTTTTCTTTTATCATATTGGTTTTATGAATCTAACCACTGACCATTGTCTCAAGCTCACTAAGAATATATGTATCATACCTGTGGCCATTTATAGCAAGTACATCATTTTTATTTTATTTTTTTACTAGCTTCATTCTTGGCTTAATTTCATATTCTCAGTTCTGATTATTCTTTCATTTCCCTTTTTTATTTGTCTCACATTTAATCTATATGGTTATATGTGTGTACCCTGAAAAAAGGCCTGAAATCCCTTCTGAATCAATTTGGAGCATAAATAAGCAAATAGATACATAGGTTTTCAACTATCTATGAGTGATCTTGAGCAATTTAATTCATCTCTTTAGACATATCTTATATGTAAAATTGGAATACTAACTATCTCATATAATGTTTTTAGAATTAAAATAATATAAAATCTTAAGTAACAAATATAATGCCTGGCAATTAGTAAATGTTTAATGAAAGTTAATTATATCTGAATTTATATTTAGTCCCACGTGCAACATTTCAAGAGATTCACTGACAAATAAGAGTGTAAGTAAAAAAGAACCATGACTAATTATGGTTCTGTGGGAAAAAGACTGACATAGTGATATTATACCAAGTAATCTTTTTTTCTTTGGAACAGAACAAAACTCAAAAATGCATCCTGGTGTGTGTGTGTGTGTGTGTGTGTGTGTGTGTGTGTGTGTGTGCGCACGCGCATGTGTGTGTGTGAATAAGCAAAGATAACATTATGGAAAAATCCAACTCAAACAGTTGACTATGGTTACCTGTGAGAGGTAAAATGAAAAGGGAGAAGAGAATACTTTACTTTTTCATTTACACATGTTACTAAATAGGAAAAATGAAGAACAAGTGTAGGGACCATTGGAAATTTCTGTATTTTTCCATTTCCTATTTTTTCTCAAATAATTAAATTAATTACTAAGAATGGAGATCTGGAAATCGTTTTATAATAGGGAAAAAACTTAGAATGTTTAGCCTCAAATAGAGGTAAGGGAGGAAATATGGCTGCCTTCAAATATTTGAAGGACTCTCAAATAAAGGATAATTTAGACTCATTCTATAATGGTCCAAAGAATGGAAAATTGTCTTGACAAAATAAATACTGATCTAACAAGAGTAAGCAAATTTGAATGAGCTGCTATTCAATGTTAGCTCTGAGAAAAGGTTGGATATTCATCTTTCAAGGATGTTATATGCCAGTGAAAATGACTAAGGTAGATCAAACTAGATTCTGAAATACCATCATCACTGCTATTTTCTTTACATGATAAATGATATCTATCTGTTTTGGTATACCAAAATTTGCTAACTGAACAAACAAACATTTATTGAGTAAACAGTACATTTCAGGTAATAAACTGCACATTGGGAATAAATAGGTAAATATGATATAACCAATATTTCAAGGAGCTCATGGTCCAATTAGAAAGATATTCACAAAGAAGAAATTTTATAATATAATAATTTTTAGGACAGAAATATATGTAAGACACTTTAGAAACATAGAAAAGAGAATGACAAACTCAGAATTAAATAGTAATTTCCTATTAGGTATTGATAATATTTGTTTGAAAGGTCACTAGCTTATTTTTTTCAACATAAATGAGTACATAAGTAACATTTGCAAACAGTTTGACATTAAATTTGAACATAATCTGGACATAGCTATACTTCTAAACTATTATATAGATAAGAACAAATTGCTGTAGTATCCCAAGGCATTCAAATAAGCCCGATAGAAGTGTAGAAATGCTTAAGAATCAAGAAAAAATAAAGACCTTTCAATGAGGTGAAAGGCTTGACTACAGGCTAATTGCAAAGGAGACAATGATGCAATTCCAATTTTGAAAGATATAAATTATGCAAGTGATTTCAACAGCAGGGGGGTTATTTGTCCTGATGTGAAGATGTTGCAAAGCTCATGAATTTCAAATCTGTATATTAAGAACAAAGGATTTACAGCTTAGTTAGAAGCAAATGAATGACAAGTTATTCCAATAGAGGTCAATGCTGTGGCTCACTCTTACCACTAGGGGTTATTCTCAGTGCCACTCTCTCCCCCTACTCCACCCCAGAGGAGGAAAAGTTCTGATGGATCAAGTCCAAGGACGTAGATGACAGAGCTGACAGTAGTCTGGATATTTGGAGATGATATTTTAAAATAGGTTGAAAGCTCTCACATCTGCCTCTTGTGTTTCAGGTGCTGCCCACTGGATTCCTTCCCCTGGTCATTTTCTTTTTGGTTTGCTTTCCCGTTTTTCCCCAAGCAGCTGGTGAAGTAAGAGGGATCTGCTCTAGAGCTAAGACAGGTAAACTCAATTTTCATGTTGACAGGCCATATCATAACTCTGCAAGGAACACAAATGCATTTACTTGTTTATTCCCAAAATGTTTTCCATAACATTGTCTATTACACTATGTTTAAATTTCGTTCATTCACAATGTGCCAAAAAACTAGATAACTAGTTTTGTCTCTATTTTTAATAGAACTAAAACTAGCAAGTAAAATAACCACACCTGCTGTTTTGGCCTGGTTTCTCCAACTACTACACTGTCAGTTCTACCAATTGAATCAGGTACTTCAGACTGTCAAAGAAAAGAAAAAAGTATTGACCAAAAGAAGGTCAATCCAATATTCACATAGCTGTTACCTATATTCAACACTGCATTTATATTTGCATTTTTCCTCATGTTTCATTTCAGCAGATTCTAGTACACTACAGCCAAATGGACAGAACAAGAATGGTTCATCAAGAGAATTGCATTAGTAGAGCTGTATTTTAGACATTTACCAAGTGGGCGAGTTCAGTAACAAAGTCAGATTTCTGAAACAACTGAAATTTGATGGAGATATATGCCAGATCAATAAGCTTTTAAGTCACAGAAAAAATGGGAAGTGGCAAGTGAAATTGAAGTTGTTCTTTGTTTGAATTTAATTTCTCTGCCATCTTATATTTTTCCTTAGTGAAAACCTTTTTGAAAATCACTAAAGTACTCTTTCTGAGGAGAAATAAATGCAAATATATGCTTTTTAATTCATCATATTCTTATGAAGTTTAAAGGTTTTTTTGCAAATTCTATAATCCTGTGTTGTTTTATTAGTTTGTCTTTAATACATGCCTTTTTAGAAAGGCTGTTATCACAAAAGGAAATGCAGTTATCATGCATATTATGCCCATAATTATTGAATAATTCATTTCAATTAGTGGGTTTTTTCACCCTATGAAATGATATTTACCATGGCTATATTGTTTGATCATCACTACAGTACTTTTTATCAGTATATTTCATTAGACCAACTTTATCTTAATTTTATTTTCTTGCTTATAAATTCTAAGAACAATAAAAAAGGCTTCTGAAGGATCAAATACTTTTAGCAGCAATTTATCACTATTGGGGAAATTTGTGCTTCCAAATTTCAGTATAACATTTTATGATCACAACACCAAAACTACCAGCAATGGCTTAAACCAAACAAAGGGTAGAACAAGGATATGCAAAGTCATCCTCAAAAGTCTGACGGTTTTAGTTAAAGTACTCACTAAGTTTCCCATCACTTTGACCTAACAATTTGACTTCCCTCATTTTCTGCTGTGACAAATTCTTTTCTCTGGCACATCTTCTGCTGGCTTATAGTTTGATTTGTTGTTTCTCCTCTCCTTTTATTTATAGATTGAAAATTCATCTCACTTCTATAAAACTTTTAAAATCTATGTTTAAATCTTTAGCAAATAAAAGTTGAGAATGATGGGGATACATGTTAAATCTTCATAGTTTGATATTTTAGAAACTTCCATCTTAACCCACAAAATTCACTGGTATGAGGCTGCCAAAATGGGGGGAATTCCTTTTTTGTTTGTTAGACTTAAATGATTTTTATAAATGCAATGAACCAAAAGTGTCAGGATACCAAGAGATGAAAATCAGTCAAAGGTTGTTTTTTCTGTTTTCTTTTCCCTCTAAACAAAGCATCATTAAGCAACAGAGAGGCATGGTCAACTGATTTTCTGTTTGTGCTGCGAACACTTCTTTTTATTAGAATTTGAAACCAAGCAAGTTGAAGGTACAGACTAAAAAAATGTCCCACAAGGAAAGCCAAATGCAATGGGCATGACTGGGTAACTATTTCAAAGAAGAGATGAGTTTGGACCACTTTTATAACCTTCCTGGTGTCTGAAAGATTGGTAGCGTTGATATCTAACTGTAAGTTTCCTTTCATTATATTGTAATTATCAAATAAATTCACATTCAGAAAAGCAATAATTTCTAACATTTTAAAATTTTTCTTACTCTCAGTATCTCAATACATCTGAAAAGAAGGTATGAGTTAACTGTATGCAATTTGAGGAAATCATGTCTTTGAACAAAAAGTGATAACCTTAAGTAAGAATGTCTTAATTCAGCTAAAATTCAGTAAAGATCTTAATTTTTTTTGGACATTCCAAAGTTTCATTCTTGGTCCTCAATCAGAGTAAAGGTACAGTCTCATATCATGAAAATACAGCTTAGTTCATACCAAAGAAAAAGAAATTCCCTGTTTTAAATATAAATTCTTATATACATTAAACATTCTGCTGAATATCATTGGTTTACCAAAAAAATGATATTAAGATTTGAAGAATTTATGTTGTATTATTAGAAGGCCTGATTTTGATTCCCAGCTCAGCGAATTACTAGCAATGTAACAAAGGGCAAGTCAAATATTAACTCTGAGCCTCAGTTTCTATATCTGTTGTTATAATACTTCACAAAAGGAGCATCTGATAATTCAGGTAAACTTTTATTTATATGTGCTATATATTTTGTTCATATTTATTCTGCATCTAGTAGGAGCCAGGTACTATACCAGGAATTGGGAGAGTGGAAGAGATGATTTCTATATCCTTGAAGTCGTACACTGGTTGGGAGAAACAGATGTATAAACATCAATAAAATATGGCAACATTGTAATTAAAGAAAATTGTCAGTACTGTGGGGCCTCCTGGTAGAGAGAGACCAGGTCTGTCTTTGGATATCAGAGAAAATTTCATATAGGGACAATATTTGAGCTTAGTCTTGAAAGAAAAGAGTTTTCCACAGGGAGAGAGGATTCATCATGTAATAAATATCACATATACATGTATGAGCTTGAAGGGGTGACAGAGCAAATGCTGCTTAAGGAAACTGTGGAGGGACTTCCCTGGTGGTGCAGTGGTTAAGAATCCACCTGCCAATACAGGGGACATGGGTTCGATCCCTGGTCTGGGAAGATCCCACATGCCGCGGAGCAACGAAGCCCATGCGCCACAACTACTGAGCCACAACTACTGAGCCTGCATACCACAAATACTGAAGCCCACGCGCCTAGACCCTGTGCTCCACAACAAGAGAAGCCACTGCAATGAAAAGCCTGTGCACCGCGATGAAGAGTAATCCCCGCTCACCACAACTAGAGAAAGCCTGGGCGCAGCAACCAAGACCCAACACGGCCAAAAATAAATAAATTAATTAATTAAAAAAAAAAGAAAACTGGAGACACTTGGGTGGATGGAACATAGAGTCTCTGGGAGAGTGGTAGCTGATAGGGCTTAAAAGCTTAAATAGGGACAGATTGTGAAGCTTCCTGATACACAAGAGACATTAAGACTTGACGTAAAGGATACTAATGAGCTATAAAACCATAGTACTTTAGGAAACCTAGTCTAGGTGTAGCATGAAGAATAGTTTACTGTTCTTAAAACTAGTCATAGAGATCAAATAACACCGACTGTAGCCATTCAGGTATGGGTGATGAGGTCTGGGATAAAGGACAGAGGCCAATGTTTGGAACCAGATGATGTGTTCAGTTTGGGACATGCTTAATTTTGATGATTATATTAGTTATGCTGGGCAGAGAAAAATTGGAGAAATAACTGCTTGCTGTATTGAAACCTTTATTTCACAGTAACATTTTTTCAACATTTGATGTCTTCCTCTCACTACAGAAAAAAAAAAAAATTAAAGTTCTGCATCCAAGGCACTCTATGACTTCTATTTCTGTAGCATCATCTCCAATTGATACCTAGGTTTCAGTGATTTGGAGAAGTTCCCCAAATAGATGATACTCTTTTTAAGCTCGGTACACTATGCTTCCTATGCCTAAATAGTTGATTTTCTCCTTCATACACCCATTCCTGAGATTGGTATTATAATGTAAACTCTATAGGACTAGTTTCTACATTTGTTTTCCCCCTCTGGCACATGATAGGCACACAAGGTAAATAAATGAACGTGTAAATGAGGTATGAAGCATTGCATTGGAGTAACTTTGCATGATGATGAAGGTCTGTCTTGTGACAAAAACTTCTTCCACAAATTCTCATAGTTAGTGGGACTGAGTGCACTCAATATACTAGACATTCATCTCCATTGTGGATATCTTTTTCTAGGAATAACGGTAATATGGTGAGATAAATTTCATAATTATAAACCTGATTAAAAACTTAAAAATCAAATGCCTTATTAAAATGCCTCCTAATTTCTTAAACTATTCTTTGACACATTATGTAACTTACATGCTTAGACTGGCAGGTACTTATTCTCTATCAAATGCAGTTTAAGTGAGTCCCAACCTATGTTTTGACAATGTGAAGTATAAAGATTTTCAGTTCATCTTTTCTTGACATCCTTGCCCTCATCACCTTCATTGTCTTGCACAGGGGAGTATTATTTGAGAAAGATCAAGAAAATGAGGCAGAGAAATACCAAAGGTAACGCTATTACCGTATATTAAAAGAATTACCTCACCATCTAATGATTTTTTTGTTCTCTTCCTGACCACCTAAATGGATAAAGCAGGATAATGACATTTTCATTATTTTAGGAACACATTTGCATGTGTAATGAAAGAGTCCCTAAAGGGCACAGACAGCATAGAGGCGACTGAATTAATTAAAATTGTTTACCTGATTAGATAAAAATGCAAGCATAAACTGCATATCAGGGAAAGTTTCCTTCTTTTCATCAAAACACAAGAATAAACGATTTTTAATACAAAGACTTACAGGATTAATCTTTAGAAAACAAAAATAAGTTTGCATATATTTCTCTACTTTAAAAAAACAAAGCTGATTCTACTGGCTAGTAAAAATAATAGTATCTATATCCTATATTTTTGTATTTTTTTCTAAATTCTTCAGTAGTTGCTTATTTTAGCCCAAATAGAATAAGATTCTTTAAAAAGTAAGCAACAAATATCTCAGAATGAAAAAAAGCATATATTTTTTATTTAAAATTTTTAATAGATGTTTCTTCTAAATTGATTATAGTTTCTCAGTACTTTTAAAAATAAATACATCTTTATCAACATAAAGAATCATTTGCTCCTATATATTTGCTCCTATATAAAAGATTCTTCTCAATGTCAGAAAGCAAACACTTTTCTCTTTTAAAAATATGCTTCCAAGTGTGCGAATCAATTTAAATGAGCTATTAATATAGTGTTTAATAGAGCCATTAAAATGTGAATTATCTTGAAATGATTGTATTTCTTTTCCAATGTTTTCTTAATATAGTTTCAGTACAAGGACAAGAGATGTTTTTGAAAGTACTTATGCTCCTCAGTAATATAAACTTTGATTTTTTTAAAAAAAGAATACAATAAAAAGGCATGGCATATCTCCTTCTAGGATAATTCCACATAAGAACAGGCTCACCTTTAGTTTGATCTTTTGTTACTATGAGAAAGTAGATCTAGATAAGTATGTACTACACTCTCATTAACAGTAGTAGGGAATTGGCAATTTTCAGAGGAATGAGTAGTTCAGGAGTGTCAGCATCAGATGCAGAAAATGGAACAGAAGAAAGCAAAGTTAGAAGGATAGAGAACCACAGAAGAGAGCAATAAATGCTACCCTAAAACTTGCTACATATCCTGCAGGGCCCTAAAGGTAGTTAATAGCATAATGATATAAATAGAACTGTGCTTCAAAGTCTAGAGTATACCAGCAAGTTGGTAAGGGTGATCAGTTGGAAGGGGTGATATTAGGGACGGACATAAGTTTAGCAAGTTATTAGAAAAGTCTATGCAAGTTATAGCTGACTACAGAGGAGAAGGAGGAGCAAGATAGCATGAAAAATCTTAACACTGTCTTAACACTAATATTAACATGGTAACTAACATTTATTGAACCTCTACTATGTGTCAGGCCCTGGGCTAAGCACTCTACATTAGTTAATGATCACTAAACTATAATCATAAATAGAAATGTTATCTACATCTTACCAATGGGGAAATGGAGATTCTGAGAGGTTAAGTTCTCATATGTAGTGATAAGTGGAGGCAGGATTTGAATCCAAATTTTCTGACTCTAAACCTGCATTATGAACTGTTATAATTTAGATGATTTATTATTCTGAGGAAGAAAAGAAGAAAATTCAAAGATGACTGAGCTTTGAAGATGAGGGACTAGAAGGAGGTCTGTACCATTAATAAAAATTGGGACATTAATCAAAATGTTTCTTTTCAGTGAGTCTCGGCCTGTGCAGGACTGACTTTAGTCTGATTTAACCTTATATCTAAAAAATGTACTGAGGCAGAGGGCTTGCTGAAAGCACTGAGAGCCAGAGAAAAACAACCTTACACAGGCTGACCATATCTATGCGAGCACTCAAAAATGTGATGTATTTTATTTTCATGCCTGCCAAGAAGGAAGTGATAGGATTCCAATTTTCAGATGAAGAAAGGGACTCATAGAGATTAAGCACCTAACCAAAGTTATCTGGCTAATAACTGATGAAGACAAAACTCTATTCTGCATCATCCTCTCAGCAGAGTCCAATTCCATTTCAGAATACTCAGGTTCAGATAATTTATAAATCTGCTAATTTAATCTTCAAGCACACCTCACTTCCAAAAGAATATTTGATGGGTAGCCCTTCAAAAATAGAAGCTTGCTGGCTCTAGGAGTGAGTGTTAAACTACAGTTCTTTCATAATAATTATGTTAAATATTGATAAGTGTCTAAATATTTCCTTCCCACTAGGCAGCTATTTCCAAACTCTTTATTCTTAGTAGATATGACTCCCCACCTACAGTTCACTCAGTAGACTCTCAAGTGTCCATCATGACCTGCTAAATTCTGACATCTCACAGATTCTCCTCAGAGCACACCTTCCTTCCACAAAGTCTCCTTGGCTTTCATAACACTGTGCTTCTTTCTCTTCCACCTCTTTAACCTTGCTTCTCAGTGTTCTCCACTCCTACCTCTTTTTCTGCTACTCTTTTAATACAATCCTTCCCCTAAATCCTGTTGTTTTCTATTACTTTCCCCTTTCATGCTGGGACAGCTTATTTAATTCAATAAATTTCCTCCTCCCCCCACCCCACCCAAGAAATAAATCCCCAAATTTTATCTACTGGCCAAATTTCTACTCTATATTTCAAGATGTGGATTCATGGAAGTCTTTCTGTAAACTGTTTCCCCCTCCTGGCTTCCTGTCTCAATTAACAGTACCACTTTCCTCCCGGCTATGTGGTCTAGAAATTTTAAAGCTAACTTATATGTGCCTTTCTCTATGACCCTCTCCAGCTAATAAGTTGCCAAATCCCTTCATCTACCTCCTCAATATTTTTCGTATGATAAGAAAAAGATAGTAATGACAAGGATGCTATCAAGTACCCCCACCAATACCATGGTTCTTGGTATATATTTTCTATTAGAACTATATCAAGGCTTTTCTACATACCATATCAATAATCCTCACAATGGTACCATAGAGAAGAGAGTTGAAAACTGAGAAGACTCAGAGAACACTTGCTCTTGATCACACAATAGGGAAGACAGATCCATGATTCAATCTCAGATATGACTGACTCCAGCCCTGAAGCCCTCTGCTCTCCTTCCTCATCCTTTCTACACCCACTTCCACTTTCTAAATTTGTCTCTCATCACCTTTTCTTTGAACTAATGCAGGAGTCTCCCCACCTTTAACTGTGGATCTCCCACCCAACTCTTCTTTGCAACACATTCATCTTCATAAGAACAAAGTTAATCACAACGCATCTTCATCGGAAATCTTCCACAGAGCCCTCCAATAAATGACAAGATTTTAGTACAGGCAAGACTTCCTGAACTGGGTACCCAAAACATACTTTTAGTAACTCAATTTCTTATTCAGCAGACATTGATGCAGTTTTCCTTATGTGCTAGAACTAAATTATTTACATATATTAACACAATTAATCTTCAAAAAAATCTCTGAGATAGATACTTTTTTCTCCATTTTACAGATTTAAGAATTGAGCACAAAAAAGTCAGGTCAATTGTCCTAGACCACAAAACTGAGAGTTGGTGCCACAAAGCTGAGAGTTGCAGTCTGACTCCAAAGTCTTATCCCTCAGGCCATGCCACCCCTTTGTTATGTGACTCACTGATTTTAGAGGTTGGAAAACACATCTTTTCTCTCAGACAGACTTTAGATTCCTTGAAATACCCATCTTTACATCTTCTTTCCCTACTTTGCCATACGACAGTATCTAATTCAGGGCTTTGCAATAGTAATATCAGATCATTCATTTAACAATTGTTGAAGAATTGTTGAACATCAGCCGCTGTTGCAGACCTGAGAAATACACAGACCACTTATCTGCTTAAGCAAACTTAAATTCCAGTGGGTGGGTGAGGCAATAATAATAATGAATGTAAAATTTACAATAAAAGAAGGTAACGTGATAGAGATAAGGGGAGTGGTGAAATTTAAATAGATGGGACAGGGTCACATTTTATGCTATGAACTGAATTATAGAAAAACATCTCTTGATCAATTATCAGATTAAGTACTTTCTAGTCAGAAGGAGGAGTGGGCAAAGGCTCCGAAGAGAAAGTCTGACATTTTGCCATGCTTTAGAAATAGATAGAATATCAATGTGCTGGACTTTGATGGAAGAAAGAGAGGGTGGTATGATGAGAGGCAAAATCTCTAGGTATGGAAGGTCAGATCATGAAAGGCCTTACAAACCATGATAAGGAGTATTAAATTTATTCTAAGATCAATAGAAAGTTATTGGAGGATTTTAAACAGGTGAGCAAAATGACCTGACTTACATTTTTGAAAGATTATTTTGTTGGCCATGTGCAGAACAGATTAGTGTGTTCAAAGGTAGAAGCCAGAAGACTAGTAAAAAGGCTGTTTGAATGGTCTAGATAAGGGATCAGCAAACCTTTGTAGAGGGCAAACCTTTGTAGAGGGCCAAAGGTAGAGGGCCAGAAGATGAATATTATAGGTTTTGTGGCCACATAATCTCAGTCATGACTACCCAATTCTACCATTGTAGCAGACAATACATTCACAGACAACATATAAATAAATGTGCTTGGCTGTATTGAAATAAAACTTTATTTATGGACATGGAAATTTGAATTTCATATAATTTTTTAAGTGTCGTCAAATATTCCTTTACAAATTTTTTCAATATGTAAAAATCATTCATACCTTGAGGTAAGAATGTTTTTTACAAAAGCAGCAGTCTATATGAGAGATGATGATGACTTAAGTACGTTCGTAGAGATAAAGGTATATTTATTGATATGAGGAAGACTTGAAAGGGGCGGATCAGGGTAGATAAGAGGGGAGAGAATATTAAAAAGTTTATTGGGGGTATATTATATTCTCAACTTTAAAAAATAAAAGTGTTCCTGAAATTTATTTTCTTCCTTGTTAAAATTCTGTAATGTTCAGAAACTATGTTTCTCCCAAGACAAAGTATTTCATTCATAAATACTAGTACTTCAATTTATTAGGAAAATTATCTTTGTTTTAATTGGAAATCCACTGCCCTGAAAACTATGCCTTTGGATTCTAACTCTTCCTTCTGAGACCTCATAGAATAATGGGCAGCCCTTTCAGTGAAAGTGTAGAAAAAGCCTAAAGACGTCTGTTTTCTTTCTTTCTTCTATATCTCCAGGATGAACATAACCAGCTGTCAAGCCTTCATTTTAAGACCTGGTTAGAATATCTATCAACCTGGTAGACAACTCCAACTTTATTTTAATATCCTCCTTACAACTGAACATAAAATGTCCGATTGTCTTAAATTAGTATCAACAAGATTATATAACTTCTCACTTATCTTTGACACAAGGGTAATGAGACCTTTCAAATGATAAGACTAATACAAATCAATCCATGTCACCATGTATATAATTTGGCTTTATTTAAATCAAGGACCAGAAGCATAGTGTATTGAGGAGTTAATTGTTAGTCTACATAATTCTTTCTTCAGTTTTCTAAGTCACCACCATAGCAGCCTTAGAGTACAGCTGGAATTACTTACAGCAAAGGCCAAATCACCATAACTACAAACTTCAAGTCAAAATACTACCAGTGACATCCATGCAGCAGGTTCAAACCGTAAATCTCATCTCTGCCTAGAGAAGTGTCAGAGATTATTTACCCTGTTGGATAAAGCATTACCTCATCCAAATGAATCAAACATGAGAGGCATCAAAGGCATCAAAGTTTTTTTTTTAACTCCTTCATACCTTTCTTTTTTTATTGCATATTTTATGGTTGGGGCTCCTGGTTTCTATTTTTTTTGCTTTGTATATGAAAATATGCTCTGAGGATAATCACAAAATATAGATGAGCTCTTCTTTACAAACTTTATTCTAGAAAGAGTATTTTAAAATGAAAACCCAGAAATAAACAAGTGAACCTGTTTTTCTGGATGAATTGTATAAAGTCTTGTTGAGCAGTGCATAACTGCCCTTCCCTGGAGCACAAGGCACACTTAGGAAACTGCTACACTTGTGTCCTCTCTGGCACCATTGTTGCCTTAGCAGTCACCACCACCAGTGACTATGACTTGATTTTCCCTAAGAATAGCTACCTTTATATGTGACCTCCCAAAACCAATTTTCTCCAGGAATCCATTTCCACTAAGGAAGGGTGTGGTGATCAGGTAAACAATATCAGAGACTCATACTTGGATAAATGGCATTTAATAGCATGAAACCACAGCAACACACACACACACATACACAAAATTTGTTTTCTTCCCATTGTAAACATGAGAGTATTCGTTTGAAGAAAAGAACATCTTTTCGTTATGGAGCTCCAAATCAATCTTGATTCAGTAGAAAAACGGAAATCACTCTAGGAATTTCAAAGGAAGAGAATTTAATATGTAGGATCACTTTCATACATGATAGAAGATCTGAGAAGTCAAAGAGGAGACAGTGAGGAAATCCAGTTATTAGAAACCACAAAAATCAGCTACAATGTCTGGGATAAGAAGGATTCAGGCAGGAGGTAGTCACCACAAGCATATGAAAGGATTTAGAATCACACCTCTGTAGAGACGACCTGGCAGGAGTTAGGATATCTAAGAAGGGGTTATATAGCAGGGGATCTATTGGTTCATATTACTGAAGATTCTCTAAATGTGGCTTTATCCTAGTTCAAGCAATGTGATCAGGTCCTGGTTTCATCATCTACAATTCTCAACTTTTCTTTTTTAGTTTTGGTGTTATTCCTAGGCAAGCTCTACTCTACTGGTCCACAAATTGCAGCTAGAAGCTGTATGCTCCCTTGTTCTTATTGAATGGGAAAAAGAAAGTGTCTTATTCTTTCAATTATGGAAAAAACTAGGGACCTCATTCAGATAAGGATAGTTTAAGACAGGTACCCAGTTTTGTACCAAGCAGTTTAGCAAAAGAGATGAGATTAAAATAAGAGGCTTGGGCCCATCTAGGACTACCTCTGGGGCTTGAGGTGGATCAATCCCACCCAAAATCCCTGCCTGTCGTTTAATAGGGCATGAGTGAAATGGAACCAGGAATGGTCATAAATGATTCCTAAATTGTAACTTCTTTGTGAATTCAATCTTGAAACGCTAGGCAAAATTAATTTTCCCCCATAATATTTAAATTATTCCAGAATAAGGGTGAATGAAACTACTATTGGGGTAATAAATGAATAAACTAATAATTCAGTTAATCATTAAATCATAATGAATATGTTTAATGGTGTAAAAAATAGATTATGAGGAAGTTTGGAGACTAACAGAACTTTCATAATGTTAACGACCCTTAAAGCCCAACTTTGAGGTATTCAATGCCATTATTTACCACATTAGCAATTATTAAAATATTAATCACTATTGGGTACATGCTAAGAACTATTATAGGTACACTTCCTACATTAACACATTTAATCTTTAAAACGAGCAGATGAAGTATTTTTATTAGTCACATCTTACAAATGAGAAAACTGGCCCCAGAGAGGTTCAGTAACCAGCTAAACATTACTCAGCAAAAAGGTACAAGAGCTGGAAATCAAACATAAACCTTCTAACACCACAGGAACTTGATGTCTATTGCTGAACTATTATGAAAACTAGGGGAAAAAACATAGGTAAAAGTTTGAATTAGACCTTATTCTTAAAAAAAAGAAAGAAAAAAGCATCTTGGGTGATAGTACATTGATCCTACCTTGTGGGAAAACTGTCACCATTCCAATTTTAGTCAAATATTTAAAATAATTTTTTCTTTGATTGGAAATGATTCATATTTATCATACTGTGTAGCTTCTCATTTTAAAGTGTCGCATTAGAATTTGGTGTTTCTCATTTTCCCACAGAATAAAGTCTAAATTCACCACCATGGCATTTAGAATGTCCATAATCTGGTCCCAGTCCACCTGCTCAACTTTAACTCCCATCACTCCCAACAGCACCCCCTGTATTTCAGCAGCACTTTCCAATAAATGTACCCTTTTCCATGTTGCTTTATAGATCTTTCAACCAAATTCCAACTCCTCCAAAAAACTTCCTTAATTCTCTGAGCTGAATATAATATTCTTTTCTAAAAAGTTCTGAAAATCTATACCCAGAACTCTGTTATAGCACTTTTTACAGGACACTTTGTATAATTAATGAATATTCCTGGCATTCTCTGCTGAAATGCAGGCTTCTAGGTGGCCAAGACCATACCTTACTCAATTGTGTATTCCTATAGCTGTCAATAGAGAGCCCATTAATGTGTCTAATAGTGTGCTAATGGAATTAAGGAAATAATAGAAATGCTAAAAAGTATTTTATCCAGTGGTTTGAAATGCCTGTACCTCAAGCCAAAGGAAGAAATATGAAAATTTATAAGTAATCTTATTATGAGAAGTACCTGCTTTTATAAAACTAATTGTTACATAATAAAGAGTATATGATATATTAAAGGAAAGTTTGTCTTGTACTTTGAAAGATTCAATTACCATTATCAACAATTTTAAACATTTGATGTATATTTTTATCACTTTTCACTTCTCCAAATTCAGAAGTGTGACAGGAAGTCTGCCTTTTCATGTGTCTGTTTTTTACTTTCTGAATAATTTCTTATAATAAATTGTATGTTATGACTTTCCTTTTAACGTTTTGAAAAATATGAGTCATGACTTCCTCAGACTCTTATACTTTTGTATTATAAAAAAAGCAGAAAATCAACTTGTATTAACCTGACAGTTTTTTATCACCTATTAGTAATTTTCTACAAAAATTAATTAATTGAAATAATTATTTATGTGTACCAAAGTTCTTTAGAAAGTTTAATATTAGGTCTCAAATAATATCTAAGCACATGTTTTCCATTTGATAACACATAAAGCGGAGAAATAAGTTATCAAGAAGCCAGGATAGAGCCCTGCTGAATTTCGATTGGAGATTAGAGAAGAATAGGGGAGTTCTAGCTCAGTACTTTCCAATAGAGTTTTTTCTGAGATTAGAAATGCTCATCTGCATTGTCCAATATAGAAGCCACATATGGCCTAGGTACACTTATGGTGTCTAATGTCAATGAGGAAATTTATTTTTAATGTTATTAATTTAAATTTGAATGGTTACATGTGGCAAGTGGCTCCTATATTGGACAGTGCAGATCTAGAGTATAATATGTCAAGAATAGGTCCAGATAGGGAATTGGTATTGGGAGGTGCTGTACAGCCATGTGGCAGAAGACACCATTGGAATCTTGAGTTAAATTGCAGAAAAGATACTTAAACAGAGAACAGGAGGATGCCCAACACAAGTCTGCACTACTTTCTAATTCTGTCTTGGATTTCCCTTTGCTCACCTTCAGAGGTTATTTTAGTGCGGAACAGCCTGAAAGAGTTGTCAATGTTGCTTTATTTTTTGCCAAATATTAATTCTACACTTGGCAAATACTTGTTGAAGGAATACATGTAAATAAGGAACTTAAATTACTAATGTAAATACTCAAAAGAAATTACCCACTAGAAAATAATTATCAACAAAAGTGAGAGCAGAGGAATTTCATGATCCACATATCTGGTTTAGCAATGAGAAGACACATAATTGAAATAAAGAGTACAACTAAGATAAAAAAATGCTTCTATGTTTCAGCAAGTAGCCATACCCATCTGTGTATACTACTCTAGTAAATTGGCATTATTGACAATAATTTGTATATAGTGGTTTTTTACTGTTAGTTACCAAAGTCACTGTCAACAAAGTAACTTCAACATCAGGGAGAAATGTTACCATCATGTGTCTGTTTTATTAAGAGAAAGCATCTTAGGACAAGTTAAATGTCAATTAATCATCACTATAGTATTCCCACCAGTTCAATGGTATGATAAAAATGCCACCAATTATCATCTTGTTGATACCCTTCATAATGAGAACCTGTTAAGCTAACAATGAGACAGGTGTTCATCATTTAAGGGACTCCTGAGAAGATCACACACTTAGCCATTAATAACATTTCTGAGACATTTTCCATCTTGGATTCCATAAAAATGTGGTTTCAGCAGCATCTTGATCATTAATGAGAAAAAATAAACAAAAAGATTACTAAATTAGGGTTGGTATTTCATAAAATAAATTTTAAAAGAAACCCAATTAGATCAAGATGGTTAGAGTCTTTTGCATTTAATATTTTAAAAATCATAATTATAAGGGTATAAGTGTATTTTAGATTTACAAAAGGATGTTGGCAAATTTTTAGGAGCTACCAGCTTGATTTAAATTAAATTTTACTGAGTATGTACTAAATGTAGGTCACTATTCAGATGAAGTAAATAGAAATAAACTAAATGTATTAGTTTGCTAAGGATCCTGAAATAAAATATCATAGACTGGTAGCTTAAACAGCAGAATTTATTTTTTCATAGTTCTGGAGTTTAGTAGTCCAAGATCAAGGTGCCAACTGTGCTGGAATCTTCTGAAGCTTCTCTTCTTGCCTATGTTTGTCTGTGTCCTAACACCCTCTTTCTATACCAGTTGTGTTGGATTAGGCCCATTCTAATGACCTCATTCTAACTTAATTACCTCTTGAAAGACACTATGTCCAAACACTGAAGATTACTAAACTCATTTTTTTAATTTAATTTTATCGTTGTAAGAACACTTACATGAGATCTACCCTCTAAACAAAATTTTAAGTGTACAATACTCTATTGTTATAGGAACAATGTTGTACAGCAGATATCTAGATAACTAGATCTTATTAGTCTTGAGTAATTGAGAATTTATGCCCCTTGATTAGCAACTTCCTATTTCATCATCCTCCCAGTCCTTGACAACCACCATTCTACTTTCTGATTCTACAAAATTGACTATTTTAGCTACCTCATATATATGTAAATGCAGTATATGCCCTCCTGTGACAGGCTTATTTCACTTAGCATAATGGCCTCAAGGCCATGTTGTCCCATATTGCAAGATTTCCTTCTTTTACAAGGCTCAGTAATATTCCATTGTATATCTACTGCATTTTCTTTACCCATTTATCCATCAACGGATACTTAGGTTGTTTCTATAGCCTGGCTATTGTGAATAGTGTTGCAATGAACACTGGAGTGTTAACATCTCTTTAAGATCCTAATATCAATTATTTTGGATAAATTCTTAGAAGTGAGATTGCTGGATTATGTGGTAGTTCTCTTTTTATTTTTGAGGCATCTCTATGCTGTGTTCTATAGTGACTGCACAATTTTGCATTCTCACCAACAGTGTTCAACGGTTCCAGTTTCCCTA
>NW_006782062.1:1804695-1874553 GCF_000442215.2 Lipotes vexillifer
CTTTTGTTTTTTCAATAATAGACATCCTAACAGGTGTGATGTAATATCTCATTATAGTTTTGATTTACAATTCCCCCATGATTAGTGGTGCTAATTGTCTTTTCATATGCCTGCTGCCTATTTGTATGCCTTCTTTGGAGAAATGTCTGTTCAATCTTTAGACCATTTTTTGAAGTCAGATTAATATCGTTTTGCTTTTGAGTCATAGAAATTCCTTACATTTAAAAAAAATTAGCCCTATTTTTGTTTGTTTACCAGTTTAATTAGCAGGTCTACTGTTTTATTTTATCCTTAGATGATGGAAGAAAATAATATTCGCATCAAACTATTTACATGAATGAATTCAAAAATATGAATATAATTACCTAGAAAAATGTCATTCACAAAATAGTTTTTTAAATGAGCATGATAGAAACTATTTTTTGTAATTAATGTTCATTGACTATTATTCATTCTTGGTTTCTTATGCTTTTTTCCTAACTTTGAGATATAACTGAAATATAATATTGTGAAAGCTTAAGGGTACCACATATTGATTTGACAGACATATACAGGTGTCCCCCCTTTTGAAAGTTTGCTTTACATCAATTCACTCTTCCAAAAGACCTGCATTAGTGCCTGTTTTCACTAACTGAAAGAAATCCAAAGACGAAAAACAAAAGAGTGCTCAGCATTTGTTTGGCAGTGAGTCATTATAGAGGCAGCACCCACCCCAAGCAGTGAGAGTGGCACCACCAAGCTCCTTGTCCGGGAACTAGACTCAGCATCTCAGCATCAAGCCACCATAGCTTTGAACTGTGTGTGTGAGCATCTGTACTTCAGCTCCAATTATTTTGTGTATCCATTAACAAGATATACCCTAAGATAATTGCTTCTTTGCTTTATGCCATTTTGGCTTTATGAAAGTTTTCATAGGAACACTCTACTTTCAGATAGCAGGGAAACCTGTATTGCAATATGACTACTGCTGTAGGGTTAGCTATCATCATCTGCATATAATTACTTACATTTTTATGGTGAGAATATTTATGATATACTCTCTTAGCAACTTTCAAGTATACAATATTTTTTTTTTGGTTTAATGTTCTAAGTTTTTCTTTTTTTTATTAGTCATCAGTTTCATACACATCAGTGTATACATGTCAATCCCAATCGCCCAATTCAGCACACCACCACCTCACAACCCCACGTAGCTATCCCCCATTGGTGTCCATATGTTTGTTCTCTACATCTGTGTCTCAACTTCTGCCCTGCAAAAAGGTTCATCTGTACCGTTTTTCTAAATTCCACATACATGCATTAATATACAATATTTGTTTTTCTCTTTCTGATTTACTTAACTCTGTATGACAGTCTCTAGATCCATCCACGTCTCAACAAATGACTCAATTTTGTTCCTTTTTATGGCTGAGTAATACTCCATTGTATATATGTACCACCTCTTCTTTATCCATTCATCTGTCGTTGGGCATTTAGGTTGCTTCCATGACCTGGCTATTATAAATAGTGCTGCAATGAACACTGGGGTGCATGTGTCTTTTTGAATTATGGTTTTCTCTGGGTATATGCCCAGTAGTTGGATTGCTGGATCATATGGTAATTCTATTTTTCGTTTTTTAAGGAACCTCCATACTGTTCTCCATAGTGGCTGTATCAATTTACATTCCCACCAAAAGTGCAAGAGGGTTCCCTTTTCTCTGCACCCTCTACAGCATTTGTTGTTGGTAGATTTTCTGATGATGCCCATTCTAACTGGTGTGAGGTGATACCTCATTGTAGTTTTGATTTGCATTTCTATAATAATTAGTGATGTTGAGCAGCTTTTCATGCACCTCTTGTCCATCTGTATGTCTTCTTTGGAGAAATGTCTATTTAGGTCTTCTGCCCATTTTTGAAGTGGGTTGTTTGTTTCTTTAATATTGAGCTGCATGAGCTGTTTATATATTTGGAGATTAATCCTTTGTCCATTGATTCATTTGCAAATATTTTCTCCCATTCTGAACGTTGTCTCTTCAACTTGTTTATGGTTTCCTTTGCTGTGCAAAAGCTTTGAACTTTCATTAGGTCCCACTTGTTTATTTTTGTTTTTGTTTCCATTACTCTAGGAGGTGGATCAAAAAAGACCTTGTTGACTTTATGTCAAAGAGTGTTCTTCCTATGTTTTCCTCTAAGACTTTTATAGTGTTCGGTCTTACATTTAGGTCTTGAATCCATTTTGATTTTATTTTCGTGTATCGTGTTAGGGAGTGTTCTAATTCCATTCTTTTACATGTAGCTGTTCAGTTTTCCCAGCACCACTTATTGAAGACAGTGTCTTTTCTCCATTGTATATCCTTGCCTCCTTTGTCATAGATTAGTTGATCATAGGTGTGTGAGTTTATCTCTGGGCTTTCTATCCTGTTCCATTGATCTATATTTCTGTTTTTGTGCCAGTACCATATTGTCTTGATTACTGTAGCTTTGTAGTATAGTCTGAAGTCAGGGAGTCTGATTCCTCCAGCTCCGTTTTTTTCCCTCAAGACTGCTTTGGCTATTCGGGGTCTTTTGTGTCTCCATACAAATTTTAAGATGATTTGTTCTAGTTCTGTAAAAATGACATTGATAATTTGATAAGGATTGCATTGAATCTGTAGATTGCTTTGGGTGGAGTCATTTTCACAATATTGATTCTTCCAATCCAAGAACATGGTATATCTCTCCATCTGTTGGTATCATCTTTAATTTCTTTCGTCAGTGTCTTATAGTGTTCTGCATATAGGTCTTTTGTCTCCCTAGCTAGGTTTATACCTAGGCATTTTATTCTTTTTGTTGCAATGGTAAATGGGAGTGTTTCCATAATTTCTCTTTCAGATTTTTCATCATTAGTGTATAGGAATGCAAGAGATTTCTGTGCATTTATTTTGTATCATACAACTTTACCAAATTCATTGATTAGCTCTAGTAGTTTTCTGGTGGCATTTTTAGGATTCTCTATGTATAGTATCATGTCATCTGCAAACAGTGACAGTTTTACTTCTTCTTTTCCAATTTATATTCCTTTTATTTCTTTTTCTTCTCTGATTGCCCTGGCTAGGACTTCCAAAACTATGTTGACCAATAGTGGTAAGAGTGGACATCCTTGTCTCATTCCTGATCTTAAAGGAAATGCTTTCAGTTTTTCACGTTGAGAATGATGTTTGCTGTGGGTTTGTCATATATGGCCTTTATTATGTTGAGGTAGGTTCCCTCTATGCCCACTTTCTAGAGAGTTTTTATCATGAATGGGTGTTGAATTTTGTCAAAAGCTTTTTCTGCATCTATTGAGATGATCATATTGTTTTTCTTCTTAAATTTGTTAATATGGTGTATCACATTAATTGATTTGCATATATTGAAGAATCCTTGCATCCCTGGGATAAATCCCCCTTGATCATGGTGTATGATCCTTTTAATGTGTTGTTGGATTCTGTTTGATGGTATTTTGTTCAGGATTTTTGCATCTATATTCATCAGTGATATTGGTCTCTAATTTTCTCTTTTTATAGTATCTTTGTCTGGTTTTGGTATCAGGGTGATGGTGGCCTCATAGAATGAGTTTGGGAGGGCTCCTTCCTCTGCAATTTTTTGGAATAGTTTGAGAAGGATGGGTGTGACCTCTTCTCTAAATGTTTCATAGAATTCACCTGTTGAAGCCATCTGGTCCTGGACTTGTTTGTTGGAAGATTCTTAACCACAGTTTCAATTTCATTACTTGTGATTGGTCTGTTCATATTTTCTGTTTCTTCCTGGTTCAGTATTGGAATGTTATACCATTCTAAGAATTTGTCCATTTCTTCCAGGTTGTCCATTTTATTCACATAGAGTTGCTTGTAGTAGTCTCTTAGGATGCTTTGTATTTCTGCGGTGTCTGTTGTAACTTCTCCTTTTTCATTTCTAATTTTATTGATTTGAGTCCTCTCCCTCTTTTTCCTGATGAGTGTGGCTAATGGTTTATCAATTTTGTTTATCTTCTCAAAGAACCAGCTTTTAGTTTTATTGATCTTTGTTATTGTTTTCTTTGTTTCTATTTCATTTATTTCTGCTCTGATCTTTATAAGTTCTTTCCTTCTGCTAACTTTGGGTTTTGTTTGTTCTTCTTTCTCTAGTTCCTTTAGGTGTAAGGTTAGATTGTTTACTTGAGATTTGTCTTGTTTCATGAGGTAGGCTTGTATAGCTACAAATTTCCCTCTTAGACCTGCTTTTGCTGCATCCCATAGGGTTTGGATCATCATGTTTTCATTGTCATTTGTCTCTATATTTTAAGATTTCCTCTTTGATTTCTTCAGTGATCTCCTGGTTATTTAGTAACATATTGCTTAGCCTCCATGTGTTTGTGTTTTTTACGTTTTTCTCCCTGTAATTCATTTCTAATCTCATAGTGTTGTGGTCAGAAAAGATGCTTGATATGATTTCAATTTTCTTAAATTTACTGAGGCTTGATTTGTGACCCAAGATGTGACTTATCCTGGAGAATGTTCTGTGCGCACTTGAGAAGTAAGTGTAAACTGCTGTTTTTGGATGGAATGTCCTAAAAATATCAATTAAATCTATCTGGTCTATTGTGTCTTTTAAAGCTTCTGTTTCCTTATTTATTTTCATTTTGGATGATGTGTCCATTGGTGTAAGTGAGGTGTTAAAGCCCTCCAGTATTACTGTGTCACTGTCGATTTCCCATTTTATAGCTGTTAGCAGTTGCCTTATGTATTGAGGTGCTCCTGTGTTCAGTGTATATATATTTATAATTGTTATATCTTCTTCTTGGATTGATTCCTTGATCATTATGTAGTGTCCTTCCTTGTCTCTTGTAACATTCTTTATTTTAAAGTCTATTTTATCTGATATGAGTATAGCTACTCCAGCTTTCATTTGATTTCCATTTGCATGGAATATCTTTTTCCATCTCCTCACTTTCAGTCTGTATGTGTCCCTAGGTCTGAAGTGGGTCTCTTGTAGACAGGATATATATGGGTCTTGTTTTTGTATCCATTCAGCAAGCCTTTGTCTTTTGGTTGGAGCATTTAATCCATTCACGTTTAAGGTAATTATCAATATGTATGTTCCTGTGACCATTTTCTTAATTGTTTTGCATTTGTTTTTGCAGGTCTTTTTCTTCTTTTCGGTTTCCCCCTTAGAGAAGTTCCCTTAGCATTTGTTATAGAAGTGGTTTGGTGGTGCTGAATTCTCTTAGTTTTTGCTTGTCTGTAAAGCTTTTGATTTCTGCAAAGAATCTGAATGAGATTCTTGCCAGGTAGAGTAATGTTGGTTGTAGGTTCTTCCCTTTCATCACTTTAAGTATATCATGCCACTCCCTTCTGGCTTGTAGAGTTTCTGCTGAGAAATCAACCTTTAACCTTATGGGAGTTCCCTTCTATGTTGTCATTTTTCCCTTGCTGCTTTCAATAATTGTTCTTTGTCTTTAATTTTTGCCAATTTGATTACTATGTGTCTTGGTGTGTTTCTCCTTGGGTTTATCCTGTATGGGACTCACTGCATTTCCTGAACTTGGGTGGCTATTTCCTTTCCCATGTTAGGGAAGTTTTCGACTATAATCTCTTCACATATTTTCTCGGGTCCTTTCACTCTCTCTTCTCCTTCTGGGACTCCTATAATGTGAATGTGGTTGCGTTTAATGTTATTCCAGAGGTCTCTTAGGCTGTCTTCATTTCTTTGATTTCTGTTTTTCTTTAATCTGTTCCACAGCAGTGAATTCCACCATTCTGTCTTCCAGGTCACTTATCCGTTCTTCTGCCTAAGTTATTCTGCTATTGATTCCTTCTGGTGTAGTTTTCATTTCAGTTATTGTATTGTTCATCTCTGTTTGTTTGTTCTTTAATTCTTCTAGGCCTTTGTGAAACATTTCTTGCATCTTCTCGATCTTTGCCTCCATTTTTTTTCCGAGGTCCTGGATCATCTTCACTATCATTATTCTGAATTCTTTTTCTGGAAGGTTGCGTATCTCCACTTCATTTAGTTGTTTTTCTGTGGTTTTATCTTGTTCCTTCATCTGGTACATAGCCCTCTGCCTTTTCATCTTGTCTATCTTTCTGTGAATGTGGTTTTTGTTCCACAGGCTGTAAGATGGTCCTTCTTCTTGCTTCTGCTGTCTGCCCTGTGGTGGATGAAGCTATCTAAGAGGCTTATGCAAGTTTCCTGATGGGAGAGACTGGTGCTGGGTAGAGCTGACTGTTGCTCTGGTGGGCAGAGCTCAGTAAAACTTTAATCCACTTGACTGTTGATGGGTGGGGCTGGGTTTCCTCCCTGTTGGTTGCTTGGCCTGAGGCAACCCAATACTGGAGCCTACCTGGGCTCTTTGGTGGGGCTAATGACAGACTCTGGGAGGGGTCATGCCAAGGAGTACTTCCCAGTACTTCTACTGCCAGTGCCCTTGTCCCCATGGTGAAACAGAGCCACCCCCTGCCTCTGCAGGAGACCCTCCCACAGTAGCATGTAGGTCTGGTTCAGTCTCCCCTGGGGTCACTGCTCCTTCCCCTGGGTCCTGATGTGCACACTACTTTGTGTGTGCCCTCCAAGATTGGAGTCTCTGTTTTCCCCAGTCCTGTCAATATCCTGCAATCAATTCCCACTAGGCTTCAAAGTCTGATTCTCTAGGAATTCCTCCTCCCATTGCCAGACCCCCCGGGTTGGGAAGCCTGACGTGGGGCTCAGAACCTTCACTCTAGTGGGTGGACTTCTATGGTATAAGTGTTCACCAGTCTGTGAGTCACCCACCCACCAGTTATGGGATTTGATTTTACTGTGTTTTCGTCCCTCCTACCATCTCACTGTGGCTTCTCCTTTGTCTTTGGATATGGGGTATCTTTTTTGGTGAGTTCCAGTGTCTTCCTGTCAATGATTGCCCAGGAGCTAGTTGTGATTCTGGTGTTCTCGCAAGAGGGAGTGAGAGTACATCCTTCTACTCTGCCATCTTGTTTCCTCCTGGCCAGCTGTTTTTATATTCCTTTCACCTAAGTTTATTTTTTAAAAAATGGCTTCTCAGAAGTTATTGTATATTACATCCTGTTTCCAAATTGGGTATATACTGCAAACATCTGGGTGAAACTGAAAAGACTGAAGCTTGTCAGAGTTATTCAGTATCAAAATTTATAACAGTGTCTCTGAATAACTTGGAAGCATTCACGTTTTCCTAGATTATGTTTCAATATGAAGCTGTTTCTCTTGATCATAGAAACTTGCCGGACGGAGCTTGGCAGTATTCAGAAGCGACTTGGGGTGAAGAAGCTCTCGGTGAGTAGTGGATCACTCTCTGACACCTTTACTGCTTACATAAATAACTGCAGATCCAGTTCAACCAAAGCTGTGATGGTAACTGGCCGCTCAGTAGTCCACATCGTATTAAGAGACACAGGGAGAAGATTACATTAGGAGCCACCATGTCTTGGGTGCTGTGTATGACCTTTTCCTCCCAGCATTGCCTGGGTCGTCAGGAAACCCAGCTCCCGTCAGCGTGGACACGGCCCCGTGTTGTCCTGAAGCCGAAACCCCAGCAAGTCCTGAGGAGACCAAGCTCCTGTCAGCAGAGAAGCTGAGCCCAGCATCCCAGCCACAGCCCAGGTGGCGGCTGAGGAGACACAACTCCTCTCTGCTGTGCTCAGAGCTGAGTCCCCAGTATTTTTAATTGTAATAACCTTGCTATATATTAGATCCTCCGATTTTACTAACTTTATAACTGAAAGTTTGTACTTCTGACCAACATCTCCCCTTTTCCCCCAACTCCTAGCCCCTGGTATCTACTATTCTATTGTTTCTCTAAGTTCAGCTTCTTTTAGTTTCCACATATAAGTGCTATCATACAATATCTGGCTTTCTTTGTCTGACTTATTTCACTTAGCTAATGTCTTCAAGGACCAACTGTAAATGATATAATTTACTTCTTTCTTATGGCTGAATGTCTTAATTTCCATTATATATAGAACATCTTTATCCATACATCCACTGGTGAACACTTAGGTTCTGTCCATATCTTGGCTGTTGTGAATAATGGTGCAATAAGTATGGGAATACAGATAGCCCTTCAACATCCTGTTTTCACTTCTTTTCAATGTATACCCAGAAGTGAAACTGGTGGATCATATGGTAGTATATGTTTTAATTTTCTGAGGAAACTTCATACTGTTTTCCATAGTGGCTGCACCAATTTACATTCCCACCAAGAGTGCAAAGAAAAGCCCAGGACCAGATGGTTTCACTGGTGTGTTCTACTAAGCATTTGAAGAATTAACACCAATCCTTCTCAAATTCTTCCAAAAAACTGAGGAGAAACAAATACTCCCCAACTTATTTTACATAAAATATGTTTATCTTATGTACGATTTACAAATATTTCCTCCCATGCCACAGGTTGCTTTTTCACCCTTTTAATTATTTCATTTGGTAGGCAGAAGCTTTTTAGTTTGATGTAGACCTTATCTGTTATTTGCTTTTGTTACATGTGCTTTTGGTGTCATATCCATAAAATCATTGCCAAGACCAAAGTTATGAAACTTTTCTCCTATGTTTTCTTCTTGAAGTTTTACAATTGCAGGTCTTAACATCTAAGTTTTTAATTCATTTTGAGTCAATTTTTGTATATGGTGTAAGAACATGGTCCAGTTTCATTCTTCATGCAGATATCCAGTTTTCCCAGCTCCAACTGTTGAAGAGACTAGTCTTGCTCCATTGTGTATTCTTAGCATTGTTGAAAATCAGTTGACCATATATGTGTGGATTAATTTCTGGACTCTATTCTGATTTTTTTTATTGATCTGTCAGTCTTACTGCCAGTGCATACTGTTTTAATTACTGTAGCTTCATAATTAATTTTGAAATCAGGAAGTGTGATGCATGAAGCTTTGTTCTTTCTCAAGATCACTTTGGCTCTTTTGTGGTTCCATATAAGTTTTAGTATTACCTTTTCTATTTCTGTAAAAAATTCCATTGGAAGTTTGCTGTGGATTGCATTGAATCTGTAGTTTGCTTTGAGTAGTATGGACATTTTAACACTATTAAGTCCTCCAGTCCATGAACACAAAATATCCTTCCATTTGTTTGTGTCTTTCATCAACGTTTCGTAGTTTTCAGTAACCAAATTTTTCTCTTAGTGAAGTTTATTCCTAAGTATGTATTCATTTTGGTGCTATATTACATGGGAGTGTTTTACTTAATTTCCTTTTCAAATAGTTTATTCTTAGTATATGGCAGCACAACTGATTTTTGTATGTTCAAATAGGGCTTAACTCTATGTTTTCCGAAAGTGAGCCAGCTGGAATGGATGGTTTGCCTATGGAAGGCATTTCCCAAAGCCCCTGTTGTCTGTTATTTACCTAGTGACAAGCTTGCTCCTACACCTGCCCTGTAAGAACAGAAGAGGCAGCAGTGGGAGAGGAGGTCAATAGAGCAATGACCTATCACTGAGGCATAAGCTCACCGTGTGTGGGCACACCTCCCTATGAGATTATGGAGACTCAGAGACAGTGGCAGGAGGCAGGGTCCCTCAACACCTTTCCTTGCTGATTTTCCTCAATAAATCTTCTTCCTTTAAATGATACCATGTGACATTGTTTTTCTCATATCCTATTGAATAACAGTTGGGTATCACAAATGTAAAATTTGTCCTTACCCACTTTTATGGTAACCATATTTTTCTGAATGAGGGTTGATTCCTAGAGAAAATAAACAGTCTCAATAAAATTTTATTAAAGTAAAATTTTAAATTTAATAGAGGAGAATAAGCCATGCCAAATTGGAAAGGCCCCAACTATTTAAGGGTCAGAATTCAACTCTTTGCCTTCTGTGTCTTATACAAATCTGTCTCTCCTCTGAAGAGCTGTACTAAACAGGGCTAAGGAGAAAAGCCACTGAAATTCATAAGCTGAGTTTGTAAAATCTGCAAGATTCAAAAGATATTGAGATTTGATTACTCTTTTAGGAAGGGGTGACCTATCATAGGATAATAGAAGAGTAAAAGCTCAAAGCAGGAGCAAAAACAAAGCAATCGCAGGGGGAAAGGGAAGAGAAAAGAATAGTAATTATGGAAGTTTTATGGATGAGACACCATGGGTGGGGTGACTTTGTGAGATTTCCTTCAATAGGCTAGGCTGGAGGCCTTATTCCTTATTCAGTAGAAGAGAGTAAAGCAGTTCACGGCACATCCAATCTCTAGTCCCAATTCTGTACAGTGTCAGTATTTTAACTCCTTTTACAGAGAACTGCTTAAAAATTCTCTGATGTATACTAGGTAATTCCTCAGGAGTAACAGAGAAAGTAGCATCCAGAAGATGTGGAAGAGGGATATCACATTGTTCCCTTGTCACTGATGGTCAACAGAAGCACTATAGTCTACTGGAAGGAAAACATGTACCAATCAATGACAAGCCAGATGGGGAAAAAGCAACAGTAGTGCCATTTGCTCCTTACCTAAAGGTTATATCAGATATCCTGTGTGACAGACAAAAACCCCTGCTAAAGGAAGCTATCACACCAGCCACATAGGAATTTAGTGTATGATAAACATGTTATTACAACCAGTCAAGAAAATAAATTATTCAACAAGCAAACTGACTAAGCATTGTGGAAATGAAAAAAAAAAAAAAGACCTAGCGCACACTCAGTACAAATATATTCCAAGTGTTTAAAGAAGTAAACATATGAAAGTCTATAAAAGAATAAGAATAAAATATTCAGTTATATATAAAATGGGTGGATAGAAATTTCTTTCTCAGGATAAAACTATAAGCAGATATAATAAATAAATGAGATAAAAAGAGGTGACTATTTCAAATCTTAAGATGTTTTAAGTAAAATATATACAAATAAAATAAAAAGGGACATGTTAAAATGGATAGAGGACAGATCAACACCTATAATGAAAACAAATGATACTAGAAGAGGGAAAATCATGAATGGGAAAATTTAAAAGTATATATGTATATATATATACATGCCAGTACACATTAAAAAGGAAAAAGCAACACTCACAATAGTTAAATAAAGGCAAATTATAGCAATAGTGATATGTGGTTTGGCCTTTCAGTTGGGCAAAGTTTTGCTAAGGCAAGAGTAAAATGGAAATTGCAGTAAGGTAATATTATATATTTTTAATGTTCTGTGCTGGAACACAATTAGGAGATTTACAATGTTTATCTAGGTTAACTCTCACCACAGCCCTCCGGGTAAGGTAGGACAGAATTCCCCATTTTATAAATAAGGAAACTGAGGCTTAGAGACCTTGTAAGCTGTGCAACACCAAATACCTAGTAAGTAAGAATACTAGTTTATTAGATCCCACAGTCCCTGCTCTTTCTAAGATGCTACAGAGTATTCCTGCAGGACATGAGAAGGACTATTAGAAATGTCTGCTATAGGAAGTAACATGATAAAATCAATAATTAGGAACATTTTACTGGGCAGTATTAAGTAGTAAGGGTTTGCATATAACATTTTTAAAAACATTCATCAATATTAAACAATTACATGACACCATTTTGTATGTTGGCTCTCACATTTGTAGTCTCTGCTAAGCCTGGAGCATAAAGGTTACATTTACCACAGTGGTGTCAATATTGACGCCTTGTGCCTGCACGTCTGAATTTTTCAGTAGTAATGCTATCCCACGGTAACCACATCCCTTTCCATTTCACTGTGCCTCATGTAAACAGGAAACGTGTAATGATAGTATCTGAGAAATCAGTTTGGGCCAAATATAACATGGATTTAAACTATCAACCTCATGGGAACAAACTTGTGCCTTCTCACTGTGCTCTAAGCAGGGATTCCCATCACTCATCAAAGGCTGAGACTGAGGTGAAACGTCAGCAAGCAGGGAAGTAGTAAAGCTGCATTTAATGATTCCTATGAATACTGGAAGACAGTGTATGCAAGTATCTGTTTCCTTAGAAGAGCTTAAACCCTAGAAACATCTGACTCCACATTTATAAAATGCACAACTGGTTTTATTTGTTTTTGTACTTTCTTTTCAATTACAAAAGTAGCTCCAGATTAAGACAGCAAAATAGTTTCTGGATAGTTTTGGAAATACACTATTGTAATGCATTGCTTTCATGGTTCTACAATAATTTAGCTATGCCTGAAATTCTAAGTATCAGGGTTTAGACTCATTTATTCTTTTAACAGTTAAAAAGGTAGTATAGAACTTTAAATGCCAAGTAACATTAAAAACAAATCAATGTGTTATTCATGCATGGTGTGCAGATGAATTTTTTAGTAATTCTTACCTTTTCAGATCATTAATCTCAATCATTATATTACACAGACTTATACCACCCTCAAAATGACCAATACAGCAATTCTTATAATTCAGAAAGTTGGATAGCACACATATTCCAGAGTGACTCAGCAAGGCAATTCTCAGGAGACAAATACTGCTCTAATTTTGCCTTCTAGATTCTTGATAATAAACAAAAATACAAGAGCAAAGATGAATATCCTTACACCTAGAGTTTGTTTTGAAGACGTTTTATATTATTTTTCATTGTACTGGATTTCAGACATCTAATCACCATTTATCTGCTTATTCTGCAGATAAAACCAAATAAATAAGCTTGATTTAAGTCTAATTTTGTAACATTTGCATCAGAATGCATCCCTATGGAATCAGGTAAAGTTGAACATTACAATGCAACAAATCTGAATTTCCATTTAGGAGGAAGGCAATTCACAGTAGTGGCTCCTTTTCTATTTATTAGTGGTGAATGTGTGGGTAGATGCAAATTTAAGTAATGTATTTATAAGCACATATAAACATCCCATAATACGTTAACATCTCCACCAAATACACAAAGGTGTATCTATATAACCCTCTAGTTGGATAAACCCTTATCACTCTATTTCTTACATACGCGAATTTTTGGAATTTCCTTTACACTTGTCATATTACATTGTATAAGGAGATCTTCCTACTTCTAAAATGATGGCAAATCATTTAACTCATTTCTTTTTCAGAGTAGATTTCACCCAAGATTGTGAATCCAACACATGGACTGCTATAGTTACCTTGTCTAAAACATAAAGCCCTAGTGTAGCCATTGTTTGAGTAGCCTTTCTGATTACATATTGAAAAAAAATTTCTTAGTCATGTTCTGTCTTTAAACTAAATTGCCTCAAGTTAGAAGCATCCCGTCTTCATTGAAAAGCTATGGAAACCTCATAATCGATTTCTCAACGGGTTTGAGTAATTTGATTTCTATTTTAGGATGCTTTATTTCCTGACTCTTGAAAACATTGACATATTGCAAGAAGAAATTTGTTTCGAGGATCCAAGTGCCAGTTATTGTTGTTTATGGCACTGATGACCAAGGTTGGATGTGACTTAACCTGCATTGAAATACAACTAACAAATGATCATCGGGCACTTCTCCATGAGGAGAAATGTATGTTAAGAGGTAGATATACTATAAAGAAATGCAATGACAACCTGGTCTTGAAATTTTGAAGTCTAGTGAGAATTTGGTCAGTTTCATCCCAACTTTGATCAAGGATGTACACCCACACACAACATGATCATACTTAAATACCAGAAGAGATTATAGGCAAAATGCTTATTTTCAGTCAGAATTACATCAAGAAGCCACAGTACCTATCAGGAAACTGTAACTGCAGAGAGATAAAACCTGGTTTATTTATTTAAATCACTTCCTTAAGAATGGAAAGAGAGACTATAATATCAAAGATCTTCTCTTTACTAAAACTTCATTAGGGTTTAAAAGAGTAAAGATAACTGCCTTATGTCTTTGATGGAAAGGTAACTGTTTTTCTAATTTTATAATAATTTGGGAGCAAACACCAAGAGAAATTTATTCTTAAACTCAGTAGTAGAAGGGCTGATAGAAATTTCCAGGGATTTTTCCTATTCAAGATCTTTAACTGGATGGCAAAGTAGAAAAAAAAAAAAAATGTATCCAGTTGAAACAGGGTCCTAAACTGAATCATCATATAAATATACTGAGAAATGATTCATGCTAAGGCAACCAAGGACACTTGTAACTTAATGAGAAAGAATTCTATTCATTAACATTACAATCTTACAGAGACAGTTTCTTAATCCTGTGGTAGTATTCATGACCTATAGGAAAGGAAAGGAAATAGTAACAGTTCTCACTGGAAATTAATATAGATTTAAAAATCAAAAATAAAAGATGTAGGTGCTTACAAAGTATGTATTACAAACCAATCATTAGTCCTTTAAATGTATGTCTTTGTTATACTTGGAATAATAATGATGTTATCTGAATCTACATATCTCATTTAATAACATCTATACTTTAGGCTATTTTTACTTAATATTCACAACAAGGCACTTTATAGTATATTATCTTTTGCATTTCAACTATAAAGTTTTATACTAGCTGACACTGCATACTGCAGACAAATCCTTTAATAGGCTTTCAGAATTTTCCATAAACTCATCTGATTCCTTCAGTAGAAGTGATTCCCAATGTAGCTTTCTTCAGCAATGGACTTTACATCAGAAAAAAAAATCTAATTTCCTGGACAAAGGAATGAAGAACATCTACTGTAGTATGATATAGACTTTTTTCCCAGCATAGTATCAGATTTCTCTAGAACTTCAGAGAAATCCATTTCGTCTCTATTCCTGAAGTCTACAGAAAATATTTCTGTATAAATCCTACATTTAATCCATCTGGTAACTAATATGTAGTCATATACAATTATACACTTGTTCATGCTAATGCACTGACCACTGTTAATATTATCATCATAATTTATTAAGAAACAGGTTGTAGAAAGGCAAGGAGTAATGAGAAGAGAAAGATGACCAGAAAGAAGGCAGTACTAGCATCTATCCTCAACATTTCCTTAGAGGTTTGTTTAGTTTTGTTTCCTACCTCTTTCCTTTAGCTTTTGCATGCCATATACTTCACAACTATACAAAAGAATCTTCATTCTGGAAGCTATGAACAATTTTGGCCCACATCAATAGTTTTGGCCTTCAGAACAACTGTGTATGAGGTAACTGAACAACGAGTGGCCAACAGAAATCTTTATGGGCTTGCCAATTGAAACAATTAGCTCATGAAATGCAAGGTTATTCCAGCAATTATATAGATATAATCAAAGCTACACGTGCAACCACGTGGGCCGTTGTGCAGTCAATCTATTTTCTCTGGCCAACTCCTCAATGAACTGTGCATCATCTCTTGGAGTTAAGTTATGGTCAACAGATTTATGCATAATGACAATTGAAATGACTAAACCATCTTTTCTAAAATATAGCCTTTTTAATCACACAGATAAAAGAGTGACACTTGAAGAACTTTTCATTTACATTTATTTTCCAAGTACTCAATATAAAATAAGAAAAACAAACAAGTCCTGTCAATATTCAAAGAGCATTTCAAGAGGTTTTCACAGGTGGAAGCTATTCAGTGAAGAACTACTGTTATTCAGCGAGAGTCAAGGAGAATTGTGACAACTGGAAATGTTCAAGTAATAACATATTTTAATTTTACTTTTAATTTCATTGTCTAATGCCCTTCAAAGCAGACTTGACCTCATCAGAAGCTTTCCTTATACTAAGTTTTCTGTTAAAACTGCAAAAATTATATCGTGGTAATCTTGGGGACAGGGGAAGGAATTAAACAGTTTTTTCACCAGTATATGAAAATGTATTCTTACACAAAGGCAAAATAACTGTGAGTACCAATAAATAAATAAATAGGTAGAAAAATTAAAAAGCCCTAAATGTAGTTACATAGTCATCTCTGCTGAATATTATTATATACACAAAGGTATTTTCAATAAGAAACCACAACTAATCACTGGACACCATTCCCTGCTACTGAACTAGATGATTCCTTGTAATACAGTTAAAAAAAAAAAAAATGCTGTCTTGACCCAGTGTTGAGGTCTGGCTAAAGTTGGAGGCCCTGGCTAATCTTGAACAGATGATTGAGTATACACCCCAGTCACTTCTTTATTGGGCCCTCACACTCCAGGCCACTATGAACATACCTGCCTTAATCATGTTAAAACTGAATATTAAACAAGTAAGGACAGCCCCTTTGCCCTAGAGCCCAAGAAATTATTCAAATTAGCCAACCCACCCTAATTTAAATTAGGAACCCAGAAAACCTAGCTAACCTCACCTCACTTGCCACACATAAGTTGACCCCATAGCTCAATTTGCTGTTATTCTGTCTCTGTCACAACTCCCTGTGTGGCCCTGCCTGACGGCTTTCTCTTGCTTGGAGTGGTAAGTAACAAAGTATTCTGCCTTTCATCTATCCAAGCATCAGTGTGTTCTGTCCTGCCATCAAAAATATCTTGAAATCTCATATAACAATCCTTAAGTGCTAGAGTCCTAGTGACTAACTGTCCATTAATGGAAGAAATTCATTCTTAATTTGTGGAATAAATTTATTCAACTCTCATGCTTATGCACAGATGAACATACTTCCAGAAAAATGGGGTAGTGGATGTACTTCTTTTTATTCCCCCTGCTATGTACAATTAAAAGCATAGACATTATATATAAAATAAACATGGAAGACCCTGAAAGAGGAGTTGAAGAAAGCAAGCCAGTTAAGGACCATGGGACCCAAGAAACAAATTTTCTATAGGTTTTCTTTTTGTCTCCTACATCCCAGATTTAGAGCTGAAAAAACTGGTAACTCCATAATGCCAACAGATATAAACAGAAAAAAAAACTCTATCAAAACTCAGCTTTCAAATAAATGTATACCAATACACATAATAGTCAAATTTTGAAAACTAAAAATGAAAAAAAATCTTGAAAGCAGTGAGAGAGAAATGTCACCATACCTATAGTGGAAAACAACAATTCAAATTATAGCAGATTTCGCACTGTAAACTACTGAGCTCAGAAGAAAGAGGTATAAAATGTTTTAAGTGCTGAAAGAAAAGAACTGTCAACCCAGCATCCTATATTCAATGAAAATATCTTTCAGGAATGAAGGGGAAACCAAGACACTTTCAACTGAAGGAACACTAATAGAATGTGTTGCCAGTATATCTACCCTAATAAATGGCTAAAGGAAGTTCTATAAACAGAAAGGAAACTATAAAAGAAGGAGCCTTAGAACATAGGAAGGAAGAAAGGACATGTAAAGCAAAACTGTGATTAGATGCAACAGATGATCCTTTTCATCTTGAGTGTTCTAAATAGCATTTGATAATCAAAGCAAAAATTATAACACTGATGTGATTCTAGATGTAGGAAATTATATTCAAAATAGGGAAAGTAAAAAGATATAAAGGGAGATAAAGTTTCTATACTTTGCTCCATTGGGTAAAATTATATCAAGTAGGCTTTGATAAAGTTATATATAAATATACTGTGAAACCTATATCAACCAATGAAAAAACTATAATCAGAGATACCCTCAAAAACACTAAAGGTAAAAATGGAATTCTAAAAAATTGCTCAACTAAGCCACAGGAGGATAGGAAAAAGAAAACAAACAAAAAATAGTGAACAAACAGAAAACAAACAAAAATAGTATGATAAACTATAGGCTCAATATATCAATAATTACATTAAATGTAAATTGTCTTAATACACCAAATAAAACACAGAAATTGGCAGAGTGGATTAATAAGCATGTAGGAGCTATCTGTTGTCTATTGGAAACTCACTTCAAATATAACAATTTAGGCAGGTTAAAAGTAAAGGATGGAAATAGATAACAAATAAAAAATAGAAGGGATGACTATATTAATGTCTGATAATGTAGACTTCAGAAAAAAGGAAACTGCCAGAGATAGAGAAGGACATTACATAATGATTAAATGGTCAATCCACCAAGAAGACCCAACAATCCTAAATGTGTATGCATTGAACAAGAGATGTGCAAAAATATGAAGCAATGTACAGAACTAAATAGGCAAATGCACAATTATTACTAGAGACTTTAAAACTCCTCTCCTAAAATTAATGGAACAACTAAACATAAAATCAGCAAGGGTATAAAACACCTTAAAAACACTATCAAGCAACAGTATCTAATTAACCCTCATAGAGCAGTCCACATAACCAGTGTAGAACACACATTTTATTCAAGTGTCCACAGAACATATACCAAAATAAACTAAATCCTGGGCCATAAAACAGACTTTGAAAAGCTTAAAAAAACTGAAATCATACACAGTGTGTCCCTCAACCACAATGGAGTCAAAAGATAAATTGATAACAGAAACAGAACATAAAAATTTCTAAAAACTTAGAAACTAGACAACATATTTCTAAAAATTCATAGTTCAAAAAGTAAATCTCAGGGACTTCCCTGGCAGTCCAGTGGTTAAGACTGTGCTTCCACTGAAGGGGGCATGGGTTCGATCTCTGGTAGAGGAACTAAGGTCCCACATGCCGTGTGGCATTGTCAAAGAAAAAAAAAAAAAATTTCAACAGATAAATTTAAACACTAATTGAACCAAAGTAGTATGAAAATATAACATAATAATTTGAAAATATAATATCAGTTTCAAAGATTAAGCATAGCTAAAGCAGTACTGAGAGAAAAAATCGTAGCACAATGCATACATTAGAAAAAAGAAAAAGTCTCAAATCAATAATCTAAACTTCCATTTGCAGAATCTAGAAAAAGAAAACCAAAATAAACCTAAAGAAAGCAGAAGGAAGGAAATAATAGCAGAAATTAAAAAAAATTGAAAACAAAAAAAGAAAAGCAATGAAAATTAGTATACTTTGAACAAATCAACAATTGCCAAACTTCAAGCAAACTAAGAGAAAGAGAGATGATATAAACTACCAATTCCAGAAATAAAACAAGATCACTATACACTCTGTCAATATAAAAAAAAGATAATAAAAGAAAAAAGATAACAGAATTCTATGAACAATGCTACACAAATAAATTTCATAATTTAAGTGAAATGGACCAATTCCTTAAAACACGAAGTACCACAACATACCCAATATGAAATAAATAATTTAATCCTTTAACAAAAGTAAATTGAATTCATAATTCAAAAACTCCCAGAAAAATCAATCTGCATGCTCAGGAGTTTTCAATGGAGAATTCTACCAAACACTTAAAGAATTATCACTAATTGTACATAATCACTTTCAGAAAAACAGAAATGAGGGATCTCCAACACCTCTCATGAGTATAGATGAAAAATTTCTTAGCAAAGTATTAGCAAGTAGAATTCGGCAATGTATAGAAAGAATTATACACTATGACCAAGTGGAGTTTACTCCAAGGATGCAAAGATATTTCAATATTTGAAATTCAATCAATGTAATCTGCCAAATTAATAAACTAGAGAAGAAAAATCACATAATCTTACAAAGTTATGCAGAAAAAGCAACTGACAAAATTCAATACCTACTCATGTGATAGAGGAGAACTTCCTCAACTTAATTAAAAGTATCTACAAAAAAAGCTAACATTACATTTAATACAGGAAGACAATGTTTTCTCTCTAAGATTGGGAACAATTCATGGATTTCTGCTCTCATCATTCTTACCCAAAATAAAATCTGAAGTTTAAGCCATTGAAATAAAGTAATAAAGCAAACAAGGATATACACATGAGGAAGGAAGAATTTAAAATGTCTTTATTTTCTGATGCATAATTGTTGATGTAAAATATTCTAAGGAATCTACAAAAAATTCTACCACTAATAAGTGAGTTGAGCAAGGTGACAGGATATAAGACAAACATTTAAAAAATCAATTGTATTCTATATACCCCCAGTGGAAACATGCATAAAAAACAAAATTAAAAATGCAATGAAATTTGTAATCACTCAAAAATAAATGAAATACTAAAGTGTAAGTCTAACAAAACATGCACAAGATTTGTATACTGATAACTACAAAATGCTAATGAAAAAAATCAAAAAAAGCTAAATAGATGGATAAATATATCATGTTAATGAATCGGAAGACTCAGCATAGTTAAGACATCAATTTTTACTAAATTGCTATACAGATTTAACATATTTACTTTCAAAATTCCAGCAAGATTATTTGTAGGTGTAGAAAAGAGCCTTCTAAAATATACATGGAGGGGCTTCCCTGGTGGCGAGTGGTTAAGAATCCGCCTGCCAATGCAGGGGACACAGGTTCGAGCCCTGGTCCGGGAAATTCCCACATGCTGCTGATCAACTAAGCCTGTGCGCCAACAACTACTGACCCTGCACTCTAGAGCCCATGAGCCACAACTACTGAGCCCATGCACCACAACTACTGAAGCCCACGCACCTAAAGCCCATGCTCTGCAACAAGAGAAGGCACCACAATGAGAAGCCTGTGCACTGCAACAAACAGTAGCCCCCTCTTGTCGCAACTAGAGAAAGCCTGAACACAGCAACAAAGACCCAATGCAAAGATAAATAAATAAATTTACAAAAATAAAAAATATATGGAAAGGTAAAGGAAAGGTAAAATAGCTATAATAATTTTGGAAAAGAAGAATAAAGTGGCAGGAATCAGTCTACTCCATTTCAAGACTTATTATATAGCTGTAATAATCAAGCCATATGGTATTTGTAGAGAGACAGACTCATCAATCAATGCAACAGAATAGAAAACCTAGAAGTAGACCCACGTAAATATACCCAGCTAATTTTTGATGAGTGTGCAATGGCAATTCAAAGGAGGAAAGATAGCTTTTTTCAATAAATGGTACCAGAGCAATTGGACATTCATATGCCCACCCAAAATTAAACTCAATCCCAGTCTCAAACTATACAAAAATTAACTCAAAATGTACGGCAAACATAAATAAAAAACATAAAACTTTTAGAAAAAAATAGAAGAAAATCTTTGAGAGCTAGGGCTAGGCAAAGAGTTCTTAGACTTGACATCAAAAACATAATCCATAAAAGGAAAAATTGATAAATCAGAATTCAACAAAATTTTAAAATTTTGTTCTGTGAAAGACTGTTAAGAGGAAGAAAAGGGAAACATAGAATGGGGGAGAATATTTGCAAAGAACATATCTCACAAAGGACTAAAATTTAGAATATTTGATAAACTCTCAAAACTCAATAGTAAAATACACACAAACCAGGTAGAAAAGTCCAATTAGAAATACATGAATAGATATTTCACAAAAGAGGATATACAGATGGAAAACAAGTACATAAAAAGATGTTTAACATAATTAGCTATTAGGGAAATGCTAATTAAATTCCAGATGGGATATCACTACACACTTATCCAATGGCTAAAATAAAAAATACTGACAATGCCAAATGCTGACATGGGTGCAGAGCAACTTGATCACTCATACCTTTCTGCTGGGAATGTAAATTGGTACAGCCACTCTGGAAAACAGCAATTACTTAAAAACCTATACATGCCATCACCATACAATACAACGATTGCACTCCTAGGCACTTATCCTAGAGAAATGAAAACCAATGTTGGTACAAAAAGCCTGTACAGGAACTTTATAGAAGTTTTATTTGTAATAGTTCCAAACTAGAAACAACCCAGATGTCCTTCCATGGGTGTTTAGTTAAACCAACTGTGGTACATCCATAATATGAAAAATTATTCAGCAATAAAAAGGAATACACTGTTGATACAAACAACAACCTGGCAAATCTCCAGGTGTTGAATGCAAAGTTCATGTGCCTGACTCACAGTGAGGCCAAACAAACTGAAATACTGGAGTTTAGAGCAGAGAAAGGCTTATTGCAAGGATCAAGCAAGAAGAATGGGCAGCTCATGCTCAAAACCCACAAACTTCCTGATGGTTTTGGGGGAAGAGTTTTTAAAGGCAAAATTTGGAGTGAGGGCTGAAGGGTATGTGACTTTCTTCTGATTGGTTGGTGGTGAGGTAACAGGGCAGTGCTCCAGGAATCATGTGCTTAGCCTGAAATTACCATCCTCCACCTGGGTGGGGGCCTTAGTTTCTGTAGAAGAACTCAAAGATATATTATTGTATATATCCCTTGAGGAGGAACAGGACCATGCTTTATTGGTGTACTGTTGTTTCTTGACTGCTCTTCCTTTGTTTCATCATTCCCTCCCTAGTTAGTAACTGCTTAAACCTGCCCTTTAGAACTCAGGGAAAGGCTAAGAGGCTGAAGCCTCTTTTTCTACAAACAAGAAACAGGGGACATGGAAATGCTTTTGTATCCAGAAGAGCACCACAGGGTCCTGCTCAGTTTCACAGGGAATCATGCTAAGTGAAGTGAAAAAAAAAAAAAAAAAAAATATATATAGCAGGTTATATACTATATGACTGCATTAATAAAACACTCTTTGAAAGGAAAAATTTATAGAAATGGAGACTAGATTAGTGGTTGCCAGGGGATCAAAAGCAGGGTGATTGTGAGAGTGAAGTGGGTGTGGTGATAAAGGGCAACATGAAAGAGCTTTGTGGTGATGGAAATGTGCCATGTCTGGATGGTATGGCTGCCAATACCCTGGTTGTGATACTGTACTATAATTTCACAAGATGCTGCCATAGGAGACAATTCAGTAAAGAGTGCATAGGAATTCTTTGTATTATTTTTTACAGCTGCATGTGAATATATATTTAAAATAAACATGTAATTAAAAAATAAAGCAATAATCTTATGGACTATTTTGTTTTGATAGATTTCAAATGTGAAAACAGATGGCTAGTCATGTGTTTGAAAGCTAATATGCAATTGTGAATTACACAAATAAGATTCTTAAAGAAAAGGGAAAAGTTACAATGCTCTTAGAGAACCAAATAAGTTATAATTTGGCTGCACTGAATATTGTTTTCCTTTGCAGGAAAATAGGTTTAAGGATTTCCATTTCCTTTTTTTCCAATAAGAGTGTTTAAAATTTATTCAACAATTGTGTACTGAGCACCTCTTATGCACTAGGAACATTTTGAGATAGAGAAAAACTGATGAGCAAAAATGACATGCCTAATAGAATGTGGCCATAATAGATAACAGTACAACTAGTAGAATAAAGAATTTGAATTTGTTAGAATCCAAAGTCTCTGACTACATTACTATCATTTTTTTAATTTCTGAGTTTCTGATGGAGTTTTTTTCATCACCAGGTCTGTTGCTATCCACCTATATATACAGCATTTTTCTTTCAAAATTAATAACTTAGCAAGACTTCATATGGCTCCTCATGTGTTAAAAGTTCTATTTGTACCAAAAACACAGTACATGCTAAAGACTTTCAAAAAGACAAAATATTTAAACTTAATTTACATACAAGACAGACAGTTTTAGGTTACTTCTGTGAAATAAATTTACATTTTATGTCAAACAAGAAAAATTTAAACATAAAAAATTTTTCTCTGCCATTTGGCCTCCTCTGTCCCCTCTACTGTGCATTGTGTATCTGTATTAAGCATTGACCAAACCTCCCCCATCAGCAGAAATACCTGCTCAACCATAAAAAGCAACATTCTCCTAGCACCAACAAGACAACTCCTTAAAGATAGGATTTCTTCTTGATCTTTTAAGGGGGTCACAATGACCCATCACTTTGTACTTGCAGATCTGAATTATGTGAACTGTCAATAATACACCTTCAAATGTATAGCTGTCTATCTCAAAAAGTGATATGACTGTGTTTTGACTTCTAAGGAGCAGAACTGTTCTTGGAGATTTCTGAGGGGCTGTTCCCGGGTTATGATCCTCAATTTGGCTTGAATAAAATTTTCCATTTCTTTCTTAGATCAACTGATTAATTTTTCATCAACACTTTTTATTCTGAAACCAATTTTCTGGATTTCTGGGTTTTAAATATCCAATAAATACCAGAATGGAGTCTATGTGTTCATTTTCATTTAGCGAACTGCAGCACCTACAGTCACTAAGAGGAGCACATGTCTCAGAGAAAATTGTGAAGTATTTTTTCCATTCTGTCAATATTAGTATATTTCAATGAAATGCCCACTTGATTTAATTTTTTCATTCTTCAGGAAGTTTTAAAATGAAAGGGTAAACATTTGCTTAAAGAAATAAAACATAGTATGCAGCTCTATCAGCTAGAATAGCTCATAAAATGAAAAGGCAAAGAGGAAACACAATAGCTATCTCATGGATAGCTGAGATTTATGCAACTATTATGCAGAAAAAAATTGTTCCCAGAGAAAAATGCTATCTGTTCCTAGGTCACACAATAATCTGTTCTTGAATGGCAGAATGTCATATTTTTATAGAATTTGTTTGGATGAATAGAATTTGAAGTCCAATAAAACATAGTTTTTCTCTGATTTAATATTTGGTAACAAATATATTTTACTTTGTCTAGCTGTTTAAGAGCTCCCTATTATTTTATAGATAATTCCTATTGTTATTAAAGATAATATCTATTTTCCAATGAATAATCTTTTTTTGATGACATAATAAACATAAACTATTTTATGATGAGAAACTTTTCTTCCTTGCTCTTTGAGCTTCACTATTGAAAAACTATGTGTTTCTTTTCTAGAACTGAAAGGCAGCAATAGCAACATAATTGCTACTGTGAGCAATAGAGATTTAAACCTCCATTCCTCCATTACTAAACTCTGCCTAAAACAAACCAGTACAAGATTTGGATAAAGGATGCCAAGGTCATACAAGGAACAAGAAAAAAATCTTTAAAAATGGTCTTCTTTTTTTAGAAATCTAAACATTTATGCCATCTCCACCATCCAGCCAGAGACAAGTCCTTAAGAGACAAGCATTTCTGATTGTTCCAAGTTATTTTTCCCATTTGCTGACACCACAAATACAAAGTGAAAGTTATAAATAATTTACAATGAATTACTATTTTCAGGCCCAGAGGTTTATTTCTCCCTTTTACACCATGGGATTCACAAAAGCAAATTAAATGAGCCATAATAGCATAGTATTTGATAGCTTAAATATTAATTTCAAATCTACTACATCTAATCTTTCATAATAAACCTTCTTGATTGATACAACCCTTGTCTCATGTTTCTGAAGGGGAAAATGAGAATCAGAAGATTTAAGGAAACTATATCACAAAATAGGAGAGAATTCTCATTTGATGTGAGTCAGCATAGTCTATAAATGTGAAAAGAATTTACTGGTCTTTTGCTTATTTCTTTTCTGTAGTTAATACTGATGAGAACTTACTTTTTTAATGCAGAATCCCCCATACACACATTTCATTTATTCATTTTCATATTATTTAGCAATGATTAGGTACAAAATATTTAAATAGACTAATAGAAATAAAAATTATAAAATATATACTTTTGCCCTTGAGGAATTCATGACTTAATAAAAATAGCTAATAAAAAATAATGATTTACACCATATATTGGCATAGTGTATATGCCAGGCACACACATATTTACATGTATTAATTCATTTAATCTCACAGCATTACTGTGAGAAAGGTACTAATATTATCCACATTTTTCAGATGAGAACACCAAAAGACAGAGAGCTTAGATCTCCAAACATTTAGTAATATTTTCAAAGCATAGCAATTGGTAGATATAAATTTCAAAATTGCAGTTAGCATTTTTTTCCTTTTTCTTGAAACCAAGATACAGTTTCCAAAGTCTTCCTGTAGAACCCTGTAAAGATTATTTTGCAATCATCACTATGACTATTTACTGTAAAGGAATTGCCTTAAAATTCAAATAGAAGCACTAACTTCTTAGCAATTTCCTCTTTCCATTCTGTCTTTCTGATCTTGAGGAGATGGCTTGAAGTGAGATCTTAGTTCCCTGCCCAGGAATTGAACCTGGGTAGACTGGATGAAAACCAGGAATCCTGGCCACTAGACCAGCAAAGGCTAGAGGCTAGAAGCAAAGTTTCCCTGGCTCTTGCCCCCATTTGAAAGCAAGAATATTTCAAGGAGACAAAACTATAAAAACAGGTACAAAGTTCATTATTAGAGACACGGCACAACATGTGGGAGAGCACACAGAGAAACAGTTTGTTTAGTTAAGACAGAAGCAAGGCATAGACACACACACACAGAGAAAGGCTGTGGGCATCTTCCTAGTGAGGAGGAACACATTAAAGAGGCAGTTAAATCATTTATATATGGCAGTTCTTACGGTTATTTGTTTACCTTTGGCCAATTATCTTGTTTCTTCTTCCTCACCTGACCTGCCCTAGGACCCTCCCCAACATGGTGGGCAACATTTTTCCAAGATGGATTCCAGCCCAGAGGCCTATGTGAGACTTGGCATCACCTATTATAGGGTAGTGCCCCCTCCTTTTTGACCCCCAAGGAGGCTTTCTGTGCATGTGTAGTCAGGGAGGTCTCCTTGACCTCAAGAATGAGAATTATGTGGTGTCTTTATCTTTTATCTGGGAAAGACTCAGCTCCTCTCTGCCCCTGCCATTACTGTTATGTTAAAACGTTCACCGGAGGTAAAATCCAGCTATTTACCCTGTTCCTGTTCTTATTTCTATCTGGAAGTGTAAACAGGGGTCTGGTTGTAAATGTCTAACCTGGAGCCCATCTATCTCCTGCCTCACTTCCTCGCTCAGTATTATATTCTCTAAGTAGAAGGCTCTCCATTCAAACAGTATACTTATACCAGGGTTCCTGATGCTCAGACATGGTCCTCATGTTAAATCCTGTAATTTAATTTACTTAGATAAGAAATAAATATCATAAGTATTATGCAAACTCTTCCAGAGAGTAGAAAAAAATAGAAAGAAATTCCTAACATTTTTAAGAACTTGACAATGATATCAGGAAAGGTAAATTATAGACCAATAACTCTCATAAACAAAGATGCAAAAATTGTTTACAGGGCTTCCCTGATGGCTCAGTGGTTGAGAGTCTGCCTGCCGATGCAGGGGACACGGGTTCGTGCCCCGGTCCAGGAGGACCCCACATGCCTCAGAGAGGCTGGGCCCGTGGGCCATGGCCACTGGGCCTGGGCATCCGGAGCCTGTGCTCTGCAACGGGAGGGGCCATGGCGGTGAGAGGCCCATGTACCACACACACACACACACACACACACACACACACACAAATTGTTTACAGTATATTAGCAAACTGAAACTAGTGACACATGAAAAGGATAACATTTTAACCAAGTTGGATTTATTACAGGCATAAAATATTATTTTAACATTTTCAAATAATTAATGTATTTCACTACATTAGCACAATTATGAGAAAAATCAAAGATCATCCTATTAGACAGAAAACTGACAAAATTCAGTACCCATTTGAAACCAAGCAGGACCCTGTGGGGCTTTCCTGGGTACAAATCCTTTCTTTGTCCCTTACTTGTTTGTAGGAAATAGGCTTCATTCAGCCTCATAGACCTTCCCTGAATTCCAAAGAGCAGATTCAAACAGCTGCTGATCAGGGAAGTCATGGAACACAGAAACAAGGGAGGAACAGTCAAGAAACAATAGTGTAGCAATAAATCATGGTCCTGGTTCCTCCTCAAGGAACATACATAACAATATATCTTTGAGTTCTTATATAGGAACTAAGGCCCTCACCTAGGTGGAAGATGGTAATTTCAGGCTAAGCACATGATTCCTGGAGCACTGCCCTGTTACCTCACCACCAACCAATCAGAAGAAAGTCAAAGACCCTGCAGCCCTCACCCCAAATTTTGCCTATTAAAAACTTCTCCCTGAAAACCATCAGGGAGTTTGTGGTTTTTGAGCATGAGCCACCCATTCTCCTTGCTCGGCCATGCAATAAACCATTCTCTCCTCCAAACTCTGTGCCTCACTACACGTCAGGCATACAAACTTGCATTTGGTAACAAATTCATGGCTTTAAAAAATCATCTTAGGGAACTAGGAGTAGAAAAAAACTCTCTCAATCTGATAAAGAATATCTATTAGGGGGAAAAAAAAGCCAACAGCAAACCTCATTCTCAACAGTAAAATGTTGAATAATTTCTCTGGATATTAGAACTGTGAAATAAAATTCATATTTATGGCAAGACAAGAAAAATTTAAACATAAAAAAATTCTTCTCTGCCCTTTGGTCTCCCCTATACTCCCACTGTATGCTGTGTATCTGCAGTATGCATTGACCAAATCTCCCCAATAGGCAGAAATACCTGCTCAACCATAAACAACAACATTCTCCTAGCATCAACAAGACAACTCCTTAAAAGATAACATTCCTTCTTGAGCTTGTAAAGGGTCACATGACCCACCACGATGCTGCTTAAATCTGGATTATGTAAACTGTCAAAAATACGTCATTTAAGGTACAGCCCTCTGTCTCAAAAACTCATATAAACTGTGTCTTGACTTCTACCAGGCAGAACAGTTCTCAGAGCTTTCTGAGATGCTCTTCCTAGGTTATAATCCTCATTTTGGCTTGAATAAAATTTTCCAATTCTTTCTTAGATCGACTAATTTTTCATCGACAGAACCAAGAAAAGGATATCCACCATCACAACTTCTATTAAAGATTGTACTGTACTGTTCAGTGAGGCAAGGGGCAAAGAAGTCATAGAATTATTACAGAAAATGTGATTTTAAAAGTCCAAAATGATTGAAATAAATAAATGAATTTATCAAGGTAGTTGGATAAAAGACAATATATTTTAAAATACTAATTTTATATACCAGTAACAGAGAAATTGTAAATTAAAAAATTATATTTTATAATTATATTTTTAAAAGCAAATGCTCAGAAATAAAGCTACTAAAAATGAGCAACTGAACAAGGTTAAGATTAAAAAAAATAAATGAAAAGATAAAACAGGTTCATAATTTATGAAACTCAATAACTTAAAGATATCAATTTCTTTTAATTAATCTGTATACACAGTGTGATTTAAATTTTAAAAATTTCCATTACTGCTTTTTCAGAAATTTACTAGACAGTTTAAAAATTTGAGTGTATGGGCTTCCCTGGTGGCGCAGTGGTTGAGAGTCCGCCTGCCAATGCAGGGGACGCGGGTTCGTGCCCCGGTCCGGGAGGATCCCACATGCTGCGGAGTGGCTGGGCCTGTGAGCCATGGCCGCTGAGCCTGCGGGTCCGGAGCCTGTGCTCCGCAACGGGATAGGCCACAGCAGTGAGATACCCACGTACCGCAAAAAAAAAAAAAAGAAAATAAAAAAAAAAAAAAAAAAAATTTGGGGAATAAAAAGGGAAAAAATGGTTGAAAAATCTTTAAGAAAAAGAATAAAGCTAAAGGACTATCTGAAATCAAGATCCGTTGTAAAGTTAAAGACTGTGCTGTTTGTGTGTGAATAGAGAAACTCTCCAGGGAACAGAACAGTGCCCAGAAATGCAAGGGGAAAGTGAAGTACAAAAGAAAAAAGCATGGTGTTTTCAGTAAAAGGTACTGGGTCACTCATATAGCTACCTGGAAAACAATATCCTCATACTCACATGACTGTATACAAAAAAAAAAAAAAAAAAGTAAATCTTTAATGAGAAATATTAGAAGAACATCTTCATAATTAAGAGTAGGCAAAACTTTCTTAAACAGGACACAAGATCTCCTAATCATAAAAGAAAAAAATGATAAAGTTTATTAAAATTAAGAACTTCTTTTAAACCGAGATCACTGAAAGTGTAGAAAGGCAAGCCACAAAATGGTAGAAAATATTTGTCTATACAAAAGACTTTTATCCAGAATATACAAAGGAAAATATACACAAGGTGCAAATGAGAAATGGCAAATACTCATACAGACACTTCACAAAAGGGGATATGAAAATGGCCAGTAAACATATGAAAAGGTGTTCATCTTTATCAGTCATCATGCAAATGCAAATTCAAACCTTAACAACCACGAAATACATGCCAAAATGGCTAAAATGAAAAGGAGAAAAAATTCCAAAATTCTCTTAGAAAGCTTTGGAACAACCACAATTATCATATGATATTGACAGCATATATTAATTGGTACAATATCTTTAGAGAAATATTTGGAGGTACCTGCTAAACATAGGAATAATGTTCATTGGCTATCATTGATCCAGGTGATTCTGATATCAATAGAAGCATGCCAGAATAGACTGGTGAAAAGTAAATCATGCACAATTTTTCTTTAGTAAGACTGTCCAGAGCTTGTTTAAAAAAACAAACAAAAATAAAGAATAACAATTCTACTTACAGGTATATAACAGAATTGCATATATATATTTTCTTAAAGACAAATACTAGAATGTTTATAACAGCACAGATTAAACTAGGCCTGAACTTGAAGCTACTCAAATACAAATCAATAGTAGAATGGATAAAATAGACTGTATATTTACACAACGGAATACTGTAAAGTAATGAGACTGAATGATCTCTAACTAAAAGCAAAAAACAGAATGAATTTCACACACATGATACTGAGATAAAGAGGCCAGGCACAACAGAATACATTGTATAATTTTGTTTATACATAACATAAAAATAGGCAATACTAATCTATGCTGTTAGAAGCCAAGGTGGTGATTACATTTTGGCAAGTCAGAAAGTGACTGGAAACGGCATGTAGGGTGCAGGAAAAGGTGGTTCTGGGGTGACAGTACTGTTCTATTTCTTTATTTGGGCTTTAGTTACACAGGTAGATGCAGTTTGTGAAAACTACCAGTTATAGAGAGTTTGGTATGTAAACTTTTACATATATGTGCTATATAATAATAAAGGAATTCTAAAAATTATTTAAAAAGAAAAGCCACCACCTGCATGGTGCTTAAAATCTCTAGATTTTTGAAACAATTAAAAATTACAAGTTTGAGCTCACAAGTTAAAGTGATTTAAAGAAAATTAAAAGTTTAAATTAAGACATAATACTCTTTTATTAACCTAATTGTATTTTCTACATGTTAATAGAATGGTTTTATTAAAAAATCATTTTAAGCTTTTGCATATTTGTGCAATTCTAGCAATGAATTTTTTGCAAATAGGTTGCCACAAATGTTTGTCACCTGGCATTGATTTTGCAGAAGTATGAAAACATATAAAAAATCTACCAACGATTATAGTGATTTTTATTCCCCCAAAATCAAATATTACTATTCTAGCTATTTTGTGTCCCTATGGAAAATTTTAAACACAAATGCCAAATTAAAGCATTTAGTTAAATGTCTCAATTTACAAAATGCATATTGGGTCCCTGTGATATCCTTTTTTCACTCCATATCTTAGACAATAGTTTTGAATCCATTTATGCCATTCTCTCACCTCTACTCTCATTGCTGTGTCTCAGCACTAGCTTGAAGTAAATATCTCATTTTCCTTTGAAAATATTTAGTGAATTCCAGTGTCAATCCAAGGACAAACTGTGCCATAATGAAATGGATCTTCATATCTCCAAATGGATCTTCATCTCTCCCCATGTTGCCACGCTCTCTTGGTGCCCCAACATTTATACACACACACTCACACACACACACACACACACATGATCAAGTCCACTACCAGGTATCCTGTGTCCTCCAGTCCCATGGAGGAATCATCCTGAGCCAGTCCTCTAGGAGCCAAGTACCATGCCAAACTCCTCCTGACCTTCCTGCCAATAAAACTTGCCAATATTTTACTCCATTCTCTCAGGACCAAGTCTACTTTCCAAAGGAACAGCTAAAATTAATCTGATCTGTAATCATATGTATAAATGCACAATAACCCCTGCTTCTCTGTCGAGGGAAATGTAGCTCCCACAGCAGTCCTCTTGAGACTGTGCTTTAACTTTAAGGCATCATGCTCATTAGATTTCATGGAACATTTGCAGAAGACATTTTGTGGGTAGAAAAAGACTCTCTAAGAAGTCTTTTCATGCAAGTACTAGTCTATGGCAGATTTTGTGCAATCCACTGTCATATCATAATACTTCAGTATTTACCATTCTCTCTTAAAAAAATAGATTTTAAAAGTAGACAAGGCTAAAATATTTAATAAAAATAAATAAGCAATTTTGAATAGCAATTGTTCAGAACTTCAACTGGACAGTGAAAAATTAGCCACTTTGGTTTAATTTCCTGTAGCATAAAAATTTTTCTATGTCCTTCTAATTTTATATTTCATATTAATAAATTAATTTATATTAATCTATCTTTAAGGAGGCTGATTATTTGACAATTTATTCCACTGGATCCTATTTTTCAAGTTTTATTTTTGTAATATAGTCTAGAAATGCCAGGCTTATTGTAATGTTCTGACCTTTGAAATTGATAACTTTCTTTTAAATAATTGATCAGTGTTCTTATACCTCAAAGAATGTTTGACATAAGTTTTAATCACAATATTTGGGATAGCAAAATACCATAATTTTTTAGCCTTTTTAATTAAAAACATAATCAAACTAAAAAGAAAAAATCAATCTTAAGATCTGCCTGTAGAAAGGCAAAACTGTCAATTTAAGCTAAAAAAACCTCTCCATTCTTATGACATTTTCTCAGCACCCAAGTGAATGCTATACATATGAAAACTAGTTTCTTTGAAAATCTCATCTATTTTATAAAGTTACTTAAGATTTCATGGGGATTTTCAGTTGGATTTAATCAAAGGGAGAAAAATGGTATAGACATTATAACTCAGCAGTTGTTTTAGTGCATGAATACTCTAAAGGTCTTGACATTTATTTCTTTAGAAGGGCATTCACTTTCTTATTATATATTTATAATACCAAAGAAGAAGGTACAACATATACCCTGCAAAAACATTTTGTATTATTGAGGAAGGCATGGAAAGTCTACTGGTTGGGTAATGTAGACAGGAAGTAAATCAAGGTCACTGGGGACTAAGGTTGTGGCCCTGAGTCAAGTCTGAGACAGGAGCTATATCTAGAGAGAGAGAGATTACAAGAATTCATCAATGAGAGACAAGTTGTGGGAAAAACCAGGTATCATGGAAATAGTGGAGGCATGAAACAGAAAATTCCAAAAATACCATTGAATAAAAATAGCAAAGTGCAGCAAAATATATGAAATACTAGCATTCTAAGTGAAATAATAAAAACAAAAAGACTCAAAGCATTACCATGTATAAGATTATATCTGCTATACATTCTTGTGTTTCCTTCTCTTTTTTTCTCTCATGTCCCCCAAATAAATATATTTTTAAACCCTCTAGAAGTATGCATATGAAACAAATAATAGTGTTACTATTACTTCCAAACTTCCAGAGAAAGGATAAAAAGATTTTGATGGGGGAGAGGGGTATCAAAAGCATGCTTTAGGTTTAGAGATCAATTATTAATATCATTATTATTTATTCATTGACATCAATTATTATTATTCACCAACTTTTATAGGAGAAAGTATTCATGGATTAATTTCAGAATGCCTAAAAATTAAAAAATACAAATTGAATAAAATAAATAGCTAATTCAACCAACAGACCAGAAGTGAGTTGCCACAGACCCTACATGAGTTAGGGCTAAGTGGTAGAGTATTAAGTATACAGAAAGAGTTTCAGCCTTCAGATTCCAGAATGCACCTCCTATTTCCCTTCACTCCCTCCCCATTCATTCATTAAACAAATGTTAATTTACCTACAAAATACCCAGGACCACAGAGCTGTTGGGGAAAACAAGCAATTACAGTACATTATGATATGAGCTTTTTGGCGATCTGCACTCTGGAGGCCTGCATGCAATAAAGACACTTTATTTTTGCCTGATGAGGAGAATAAGAAGTGTAGGGGAAAAAAAACGTTGGAGGAAGGACTTAGTAAAAGTGTAGAGGAATTTAGGGAGCAAGCTACTCTGGTTTGGATGTTAAAAATGTTGACCTGAATCAGGTTGAACAGAATATAAACCTTGCTGGGTTCCTTGAAATTTAAGTTGGCCAAAATGGAAACTGATCTCTGTTCAGTAAACATAATTTCCTTCAAATGGCACCCTTGAAACTGCCAGAAGAAACCACAAAACAGGCAACATTGACAGAGACTCCCCATAGTCTGCCTGAATTTTCATCTACTTTTAGTGACTTGAAGACATTTCACATGATTTCAAAACTGCAGTGCCCCTGGAGATGACAAATTGGCATGCTTTTTATAATAAATCTGCTGTTATTGATTGATTTAATATCGTGTATATATGAAATGACCAGTGTCTACATTTTCATAAATTGCTTTCTTACTAAAATTTAGCATCTTTTGTTTGTGTTTCTTAATTTCCCAGCTGGCTCAAATATAGGCATTGAAGCTTTTTCCCTATAGGTGAAACCTATTTTGACTCTCAGCCAATCCTGACCAAAGCAAAGAAAATATTTGGAAATTAATTTGGAATAGCAGCTGAGATCAAGAGTGAGTGTTCAGTGGGTTTGAGGATGTGCCCACTAAATTGCAGTATATAAAACTTCGCTTATAGTTCTGTCTCCAGTTTGATATTTTGTCAGAACCTGACAAAATTTGATATGGTTCCCCTCTCTTGGCCCTCCATAATTTGGTTATTTTAATTGGGACCAGATGATAATTTTACATACTTGGGGCCAGATGATTATTTTAAGTAAACAAGAGGTAGAGACTGGTCAAATAATTTCCCTATCAAATTTTTCCAATTAAATGTAACATCAGGCTATTATCTCAGCTGTTTCTTCTGTCTTTCTGAAATTGAGAGTATTCAACTGTCAAAATGGCTATCAAATAAAAGCAAATAGGCACTTAGATAAGGAGAGACTTTTCAAAAATACTATTGCAAGAGAGAGAATGCCTTAATCATAAATCTGCAAGTGTCTTTAAACAAAATAGAAAAAGGCCCATAAGGCAGAAAAGGAAGTTTTTCTCAATGTTAATGTCTTCCAAACAGTAATAGAATATCTCAACCAGGACATTGACATTGATACATCAAGACAGAACATTTTCATCACCACAAGGATCCCCTTTATAACCACACTCACTTCTCTCACACCTTCCCCAACTACTGGAACCATGGATATATTTTCCATCTCTATAATTTTGTCTTCTCAAGAATATTATATAATGGAATCATAGTGTGTAATGCTTTGAGATAGGCTTTTTTTTCCCCACTCTTCAAAATTCCCTGGGAATTCATTCAGGTTGCATGTATCAATAATTTGTTTCTACTGTTGAATAGTATTTCATTGTATGAATGTAACACTGTTCTAACATGCACAGATTGAAGGGCAATTGGGTTGTGGCTAATTTGGGGCTATTATGAACAAAGCTCCTACAAACTTTGTGTACAGGCTCTTTGTGCGAACATAATTCTTCATTTCTCTGGAATAAATGCTCGGCAATGAATTACTGGGTTTTATGGTAGTTACACATTTAGTTTATTAAGAAAGTAAAGAAAGTTTCCCACAATGGCCAAATTATTTTACATTCCCAACAGCAATGTACGAGTGATCAAGTTGTTCTACACCCATGTCAGCATTTGGCACTGTCAGTATTTTTTATTTTAGCCATTCTGGTACATGTGTAGCAAAATATCATTGGCGTTTTAATTAGCATTTCCTTAATGGCTTATGATGTTGAACATCTTTTCATATGCTTAATTGCAATCTGTATAATTTCTTTAGTGAAAAGTCTTTTTGTCTCTGTTGCCCATGTTATAATTAAATTAAATTAAACAACTTAATTATAGTACTTGCTTACTATTAAGTTTTGAGTATTATATTAGTTTGCTAGGGCTGTCATAGCAACACACTGCAGACTGTGTGGCCTAACCTAGAAATTCATTTTCTCACAGCTCTGGAATCTAGCAGTACAAGATCAAGGTGTCAGTAGAGCTGGTTTCTTCTGAGGTGTCTCTCTTTGCCTTGCACATGGCCATCTTCTCTCTGTGTCTTCACATGGTCTTCACTCTGTGTGCATCTGCTTCCCAATTTCCTCTTCTTACAAGAATATCAGTCATGTTGGTTTAGGGCCTATCCTAATGACTTCATTTAATTTAATTACCTCTATAATTTTGCCATTACAAGAGCCTTGAGGAAAACAGAATGTTCTATTAGAGGGAATAAAGGACCGTGGTCAGTCAGTCTGTCTGGAGAAGGTAAGAGCAGCCCATGAGGAGGCTAGTGAGACAGACCTGCTCATGCCAGGCCTAGTCAGTCACATTAGGCAATTCCAAATTTATTTTAAGAGCAGTGGGGGTGGCAAGATGCTGACATGCTTCCATCTCTAAGTGCAGTCATATTTCTTTATCAAGATGAGGAAGACCACCTCTATATTCAGTGTACTGATAGTTTTTATCATGAATGAGTGCTGAATTTTGTAAATGTTTTCCTGAATAAATTGATATGATTATGTAATTTTTCTTCTTTAGCTGGTTAACAAGGTAGATTACATTGATTGTTCCTTAATACTGAACCATCCTTGCATCCATGGAATAAATCCCACTTTGTCATGGTATAAAATTCTTTTTTTACGTTGTTGAGTTCTATTTGTTAATTTCCTAAATAGTTATAGAGGTATCCAAACTATCTATTTCACATCAGGTGAACTGTGGTAGTTTCTGTTTTTGAGGAAACAGTCCATTTCAACTACCTTCTCAAATGCATGGTGTAGAATTTTTCATAGTATTCCCTTATTAACTTTTTAAAATCTGTAGGTTCTGTAGTACATCACTTGTTTCATTTCCAATATTTTTTTTTTAGAGTACCAACCCTGCCATGTTGATTTTCTCTGTTTTGTTGTTTTATGATATATTTAGGTCTATCCTTTTACTTTTAAAAAGTTACACTGGAAGTGAATTTCTTAGAGGCATCATATAGTTGGTTCAAATACGCCAAGTTATTTTTTATTTTCTGTTTCTTCACTATGCTCTTGTTTCTCTGTTTTCTTTCTCCTATCCTACCATGATTTATTTGAAGCTATTTTTAAAATTCCATTTTGATTTATCTCAAGTGTTTCTGAGTGTATTTCTTTTTATACCATTTTAAGTAATTACTTTAAGTATTACACTACAAATACATAACTTACCACAGGCTATAACTGTTATCATTTTACTAGTTAGACCTAATGTACAAAACTTATCTCCCTTTACATCCATTTACTCTCCTCTATTTGGAGTAGAGGAATAACTGTCTTAAATATTTCCTCTAGATACAGCTAGAACCACATCAGTCAGTGTTATAACTTTTCTTCAGTTGTCAAACACGACTTAAAACACTCAACATGAGAAGACTCATCTATTGCATTTACCCATATTTTGGCCTAACATGCCCTTCCTTCCTGAAGTTCCAAGGTTCTTTCTTTTATAGTTTCCTATTTGTTTATAAACTTCCATTAGCCCTTTATTAGGGTAGGTCTACTAGAAGCAAATTCTATTAGTTTTCCTTCATTGGAAATAGTTTTTTTATTTCCCCTTCATTGTTAAAGGAAATGTTCTCTGGCTATAAAAGTCTGTATTGGCAGTTCTTTTCTTTCAGCACCTGAAACATTTGGGACCATTTCATTCTAACCTCATTGTATCAGATAAGAAATTCAATGTCTTTTGAATTTTTTCCCACTATATGTAAGGCACCATTATTTTTCTGGCTGCTTTATAGATTTTTCCTTGTCTTTAGTTTTCAGAAATTTAATTATAATTTGTCTTGGCATGGATTTGTTTAAATTTATTCTGTTTGGGTTTTGCTCAGCTTCTTAAATTTGTAAGTTTTTTTTTTCCCCCTTTCACACATTTAGAAAGGTTTCAACCACTATTTCTTTGACCACATTTTTAGCCCTGCAGTCTTTATCCTCCTTTTTGGGGACACTCATGACATGAATGTAAGTTCTGTTGTTATAGTCCGTCAGGTCTCTGAATATCTTCATTTACTTTTTCATCTATTTCTGCTCTGTTTTTCAGATTGAGTATATTTCTACTTTTCTTTTTTTAACATTTTATTTATTTATTTTTGGCTGAGTTGGGTCTTCATTGCTGCCCATGGGCTTTCTCTAGTTGTGGCAAATGGGGGCTACTCTTTGTTGCGGTGCATGGGCTTCTCATTGCAGTGTCTTCTCTTGTTGCGGAGCATGGGGTCTAGGCACATGGGCTTCAGTAGTTGTGGCACATGGGCTCAGCAGTTGTGGTTCCCAGGCTCTAGAGCGCAGGCTCAGTAGTTGTGGCACACGAGCTTAGTTGCTCTGTGGCATGTGGGATTTTCCTGGACCAGGGCTCAAACCCATGTCCCCTGCATTGGCAGGTGGATTCTTAAACACTGTGCCACCAGGGAAGTCCCTCCATTATTCTGTTTCAGAATTTGCTGATTCTTTCTTCTATCCTCTCCATTTGCTGTTGACATGACCTACCAAACTTTTTATTTTGGTCTTTATACTTTTCAGTTCTAAACTCTCCTTTTGCTTATTCTTCATTTCTTCTATTTATTTGCTCAGGCTTAGTATTTTAAAATTTGTTTTTAGCATTTTTTAATTGCTTGTTGATGCAATTTCATCATGGCTGCTTTGGGATCCTTATTAAATAATTCCAACATCTCTGCCACTAAATTTACACATTGACTGAATATTTGGACAAGGGCAAAACACTCAAAGTTGTGGTTACCAAGTGACTTTTCTCAGTGAAAAGACTGACATGTTGAGGCCCTTAGAATTAATTGGTCTCTCCTGGATTCAAGACACACCACTGCTTAATTCTCCTATCCAATTTGAATCTGGTACCCCACACAGGCCGTAGCTAACTTCCTTTACTGTTGAGTTAGGCTTTCCAATTTTCCCATATTTTTGTTATTTTTATATTTTAATTCCTTTCCATTGGGTGCTAAAGGCACCCATATCATTTCATTAGATACTGTATATGCTTGTATTTATTTTTCTTATCTCTGTTAACTTTATCACTAAAATTGAATTGATAGCTTTCCTGTATCTCATATATTTTTCCTATCTGGCACTTTTCACCATTATACATATATATTAAGGGAGTATACAGTATGCTGACCCATGCCCCCAGCTTCCAGCTGGCTAAGTAGTCTAAACAGAGAGTCACCAAGTGCTATGAATCCACTCCCTGAATAGCTACCTATCTGTGCTTCCTAGAGTCCCAAAATGATGATGTCCTACCCACTAAGTTAGATTATCTTTGTTCAGAGTGAGTTCGCTACAACCCATTTAGAAATTACAGTAAATATGGATTGACATATCTTCCAGGCTTACAGTAATTCCCCAGCATTCAGGTCTAGGCTAGCCTCCCTTTCTAGGGGGAATTACTTCACTCATACATTCATCATTGGTTCTAATAGTGCTTCAATTAATGATACTTTGTATTACCCACACCCTAGGGATGAGCACATGGCCCAGTTTGTACATAGTATCTCTACTCCAACCCTGTGCTGCAGAAATTGGACTAAGAAATATGTGATATATTTCAACCCATCTAGAGTTCTTCCCCTGAACTTTTCCCAAGCATTGCTGAGGGTAAAAGCCTCTTCTCCTCTGGTAATGAAGATGCAAAAAGCTGAACCTAGAGCCTCCAGTGGTCCATCCACAATCATAGGTTGAAAGTGGTCAGTGGTAGGAGAGGATTAAGGTAATACACAGAAAGACCAGAACTGGGAGGAAGAGGAAAAAAAGCCCTAGTGACATGAGGGTTCTGCTTCTAGTCATTTCCATTTATGCTTCTATAATTCTTAGTTACATAAGCCAGTATATCCTTCAGTTAACCAAAGAGGTTTTAGGTTGTTTTTTTTGTCACAGGCAACAGAACAGACCTGACTACCATAATCACAGCTTGCTACCTTCCTCATCTGACAGGTTAGCTTTCTACTCATATTTCTTTCTACCCTACCGTCATGCCCATTTGAATTATAAATACATGAGATTTATCTTAAATTCTACATCCAATTTTTAACATTGATAATCAGAAAAAAATCTCTAATACACAAAATAAAGGCACCAACATGGTCTGATATCCTATTTTTAAACTGAAAACAGTTAGCCTCTTTATGGAATTATTATGCTAGGAGGTTATTTTCTTGGTTTGTTGGGTTCCCAGTAGTATTTTAATGATGTAAATTAATATGATTTTATTTCCCTAAAGGATATCACCTATGCTATTCATTCATTCTAAATGGGGAAAAAATGTCAGAGGAAAAGAAGTATAATTTGTCATTGTGACTTTCTAGAATTTGCTTAGCATCTCAACTTTTACATTAGCTTTTCTCTTCAGTTCCATTTATAGTATTCCAAAACTGCTGAGAAATTATCCCCTCAAAGAAAATAAGTTCATATTCTTAATAGCTGTGCTCAGATAAGGATACTAATCTCTGCCTTACAGAATTATTCTAAAGATAAAATGAGTTGTCTTGTCTCTCCAGTTACCCTGAAAACTCCTTGAGAATGAGAATCCTGTCTTCCACTTCTTTTTCTCTTACACTATGCCAGCAGAGCATTTTCTTCTCCTAAAAGGCCCACAAAATTCTCACTGACCAGTTAAAAGTATAGTATAGCTGTCTTCCTATTCTGAGCATTTAACTCTTAAAGCTATTTGGTGGATAAAGCAGGGTAAACGTCTACAGTGGGGGAAAAGAGGGGTTGCCTAAATGCTCCAGAGCAGGATGTCAGAGGCTACGCAGAGTGAGGATACTGTCACTGAAAAAGGGCAGCATAGCTTGGGGAGTGAGAGTTCAAACAACGTCAGAGTCCAAGTAGAGTGTGGAGTGATCCCATGGAACTGGGAAGATGAGTATCCAGAAATGGAGAATCAGAGCCTGAGCAGGGCAAGAACAGCATCCACACAAGGGAGGTTGTAAAGGCAGTCATGGGAGATTGGGTATATACAACAGGATCAATGAAAAGAATCAGAGCTCCTTGGAGAAATGGCTTTTTCCATGTTTGGGGCAGAGAGAGTACACCTGGAACATATTTTTATTTTAGGAAGAAAGTGCTTAAAGAACAATGGGAACATGTAAAAAGGAAAGAAGAGCTAGCTTAAATGAGCTCAAATTGATCACGTCCAGGAACAATCTGAGCTTCAAAATAAATAATAGCAGTCAATTATAACCCATTGAACAAAAATGGAAAGTGTGAATCCGCATGTTATAAAAAAAATAAACACATTAAAAGTTTGAAAAGGAAGGGATATTTTCATAGATTCAGACTAACCTCCTAAATAACACTTAATTTCAAAAATCAAAAGAAGTAACTTTAAAATTAAGTCATCTGATGGATATCACTGTAAACAAATGATTCAAGTGAACATCCTCAGTAGCAGGACAATTTGAAACTATGTGCCACCAGGTAGGGTACAATGAGAGAAACACAGCATCATTTCTGCAACACTCCTGTCAGTGAGGAACAGCTTGAGTCTAAATATGAGGAAATACCAGACCACTGCATACTGACGGCTATTCCACACTAGGTTTTAATCCTCAAAAATGTCAAAGTCATGAAATCAAAGTAAGATTGAAGAACCATTGCAGACTGTAGGAGAATGACAACTAAATGCAGTGACTGATTCCAAATTAGATTCCTCTGTCATTTACAAATTACATTATTAGACAAACTGACAAAATTGGAATGGGATCTGAGTATTAGTGGGTAAATATGTCAGTATTAACTTTCTAGTTTTAATGGTTATATTATGGTTATTTAGGAGAATGTGCTTGTTTGTAGAATAAAATACTATATACTACTTCTAAATATTATTAAGTACTGTTAAATAATGTCCTTGTTTGTAGGATTAAGTACTGGAGTGTTATAGGGCATCAGGTTGGCAGGTTAATCTCAAATGGGTCAGAAAAAAAAATGTTGTTTGTCCCCTACATCCAAATTTTCTGTATGTTTGTTACAGAATTAATAAAAATACTATTTACTAACATTACAGGACATTAAAAATACCCTATAATTAGAAACCTTTATACATGCACACAATAAAAACTATAAGCAAATACTATTTATTTCATGTACTGTTTATCTACACATTTAAGCATTATGCTTCTAGACAGAAATCACACATTATCTCTTTAAAGGAAAAGCAAATTAACCACTATTCATTACAGAACCACTATTCAAATACAGAAACAGCCTATTTGTGTCAAGTAATTGTGTTATATCGCTGTATATGTGTAAGTGATTTGGTTCCACTTATCTCCTTTGCTTTGCCATTAGGTAAGTGACACCTGGAGATAAGAACAGAGTTATTTTCATTCCCTTTACACACCAATTGCAATTGTGGGTTTTCTTGACAGTCTACCATATTGTGAGCACCTCAAGAGTAGTATCCTTATATCCTTTAGCTTTGCCTGACTTCCAAACAACCACAATAAGTGGAAAGAAAAGGCTTTCCTGAGACTCACAGACATAGAAAACAAATTCATGGTTACCAAAGAGGAAAGGGAGGGGGGGATAAATTAGAAGATTAGGATTAACATATATACACTACTAAATATAAAATAGATAACCAACAAGGACCTACCATATAGCACAGAGAACTAGACTCAGTATTTTGTAATAACCTATAAGGGAAAAGAATCTGAAAAAGAACATATATATACATTATATATATATACATACACACACCCACTTACATACGTATACACAGACACTAATCTCTCTAAATTATACATTTTCTTTAGATAGAAGACATATAGTATGTGTGCCTCATTCTTTTCAAGCTAATATATTTCTGCTATGTTCAATCGTATCAGCCAACTGCGTCTGACTACTTTGAGTAATCTGAATGCTTTGGAAATTCAAGTGCTGTACACATGAAACTAACATGACATTGTAAATCTACTATACTTCAATTAAAAAAAAAGAAAGAAAAAAGTCTTTTCTCATGTACTGGGGGGTAGTCTGATCAATATGTGAATGATCATTAACACTTGAAAAAGTTGTGCTAATAGAAGATCCCCTCAGGGCACATTAGCACACCTGAGACAAGTATGAAGGTAAGAGTGGACAAGAGAATCTGTATATTAACACAAAGGTCAAAACAGAAAATGTAGAGTACCATAGCCATCAATATTAATCATATAGGTAATATATGTTTTCCTTCTCCTCCTTTTATGATAACTGCCTTTGGCTCAGAGTTAGGACCCTGAGATCTTTGTTCTATATGAACAAACATCTATAATCTCCATATTCATAATTTACTGGGGATGAGGGCACACTTTTACAGTTTCTTTATGGAATTGATTGGTGTTTCTGTGCCTGCCTCCTTTTACCCTCTTTCCTCAGGCTAGTTTTCTAGCTTCTATACCTATGTTCACTAGTCCAATGTCTATTCTTTGCTTGTTCCAATTCTGAACTTTTGAAAGACAGAATTTAATTGGCCCAGCCTAGCCTCTAGAGATATTATCTGTTCGTTAGGTGGGGAGTGGTAAGAAGTCAGAGAGGTGTCCACAAACTAGATTATGTAGGGCTTTTTGGGCCCTAGTAAAATATTTGAAATATTCTGAGTAAAAAAGAAAGTCACTGGAATTTGTGGGGGGTTTTGTTTCTTATTTAATCAAGATATAATACACAAAAAGGGAGTAAAGTATGACTGTATACTGATGAATTTTACATATACCCTTCCCTCCCCAGGACAACACACATACCTATGTAAACACCATGTAACTACCACCCTGATCACGTATACAATACTTCCAGCAATCCATTTAATACCCCTCCTCCCCTGAGAGGTAAGTATTAATTTGACTTCTATTAAGGACACTGTTTTTCCTGTTCTTGAAATTCTTAAGGAAGATGCTATAGGTAATTGTTGTTTGTATTTTCTTTTGTCAACATAATATCTGAGATTTTCTATGTTTTGCATATGCCAGGTTTTGTTTCAGATTGCCAAGGAATGCTCCATTATAGAAATATATCACAATATATCTGTTCTTCAGTTGCTGGGTATTTCGGTGGCTTCTATTTTGAGACGATTATAAATAAAACTGCCAGCGATATTCTTGTACATATCTTCTTTTGTACACATGCACTAATTTTTCTAGGTATATAACTAAAAGTAGACTTGCTTAATCGTAGGGCAAGAGTATTTGGATTTGGTAGAAACTACTAAAGAATCATCTAAAGGTGATTTTACTGATTTACACTGAAACCAGAATGTATCAGATACAATGTATAATGTATAAATATATAATGCCTTTGTTAACACTTGATATTATCAGGGTCTTTAATTTTGGCATTATTTTGAGTGTGTATTAGTATTAAATCATAGTTTTAGTTTGCATTTTCTTGATGACTAACAAGGTCGAGCAAATTTCATACATGAAGTGGCCCTTTGAATATCCTGTTCTGAACTGTCTATTCAAGGATTTGTGCTCACTTTGGGTTTTTAGTTTTTTTAAATTGACTTATAGAGCTCTTTTATTCTGTATGAAAATCTTCTGTGATGCATATATAGCCAATATCTTCTCTCAGTACGTGGCTTGCTTTTTATTTTCTTAATGGTATCTTTTAATAAATAGAAATTTCTACTTTTAATTAAGTCCAATTTATCTAGTCCTTTTCTGTTACTGTTAGTGTTTTCCGTGTCCTATTAAAGAAATTTATGCCTACCCTGGAGCTTCAAAGATATTCTCCTATATTTTTTATGGAAGCTTTATTATTTACTTTATACATTCACATATATGCCCAGTTGTGGGATTGCTGGTTCGTATGGTAGTTCTATTTTTAGTTTTTTAAGGAACCACCATACTATTCTCCATAGTGGCTGTATCAGTTTACATTCCCACCAAGAGTGCAAGAGGGTTCCCTTTCTCTACACCCTCTCCAGCATTTATTGCTTGTAGATTTTTTGATGATGGCCATTCTGACTGGTGTGAGGTGATACCTCATTGTAGTTTTGAGTTGCATTTCTCTAATGATTAGTGATGCTGAGCATTCTTTCATGTGTTTGTTGGCAATCTGTATCTCTTCTTTGGAGAAATGTCTATTTAGCTCTTCTACCCATTTTTGGATTGGGTTGTTTTTTTAATATTGAGCTGCATGAGCTGCTTATAAATTTTGGAGATTAATCCTTTGTCAGTTGCTTCATTTGCAAATATTTTTTTCCCATTCTGAGGGTTGTCTTTTGGTCTTGTTTATGGTTTCCTTTGCTGTGCAAAAGCTTTAAAGTTTCATTAGATCCCATTTGTTTATTTTTGTTTTTATTTCCATTTCTCTAGGAGATGGGTCAAAAAGGATCTTGCTGTGATTTATGTCATAGAGTGTTCTGCCTATGTTTTCCTCTAGAGTTTGATAGTGTCTGGCCTTACATTTAGGTCTTTAAGCCATTCTGAGTTTATTTTTGTGTATGGTGTTAGGGAGTGTTCTAATTTCATTCTTTTCCATGTAGCTGTCCAGTTTTCCCAGCACCACTTACTGAAGAGGCTGCCTTTTCTCCACTGTATATTCTTGCCTCCTTTATCAAAGATAAGGTGACCATATGTGCATGGGTTTATCTCTGGGCTTCCTATACTGTTCCATTGATCTATATTTCTGATTTTGTGACAGTACCGTACTTCTTGATTACTGTAGCTTTGTAGTATAGTCTGAAGTCAGGGAGCCTGATTCCTCCAGCTCCATTTTTCCTCCTTCAGATTGCTTTGGTTATTTGGGGTCTCTTGTGATTCAATACAAATTATGAAATTTTTTGTTCTAGTTCTGTGAAAAATGTCATCAGTAGTTTGATAGGGATTGAACTGAATCTGTAGATTTCTTTGGGTAGTAGAGTCATTTTCACAATGTTGACTCTTCCAATCCAAGAACATGATATATCTCTCCATCTGTTTGTATAATCTTTAATTTCTTTCATCAGTGTCTTATAGTTTTCTGCATACAGGTTTTTGTCTCCATAGGTAGGTTTATTCCTAGATATTTTATTCTATTTGTTGCAATGGTAAATGGGAGTGTTTCCTCAATTTCTCTTTCAGATTTTTCATCATTAATGTATAGGAATGCAAGAGATTTCTGTGCACTAATTTTGTCTCCTGCTATTTTACCAAATTCATTGATTAGCTCCAGTAGCTTTCTGGTCACATATTTAGGGTTCTCTATGTATAGTATCATCTCATCTGAAAAGAGTGACAGTTCTACTTCTTCTTTTCCAATTTGGATTCCTTTTATTTCTTTTTCTTCACTGACTGCCATGGCTAAAACTTCCAAAACTATGTTGAATAATAGTGCTGAGGGTGGACAAGGTTGTCTTGTTCCTGATCTTAGAAGAAATGGTTTCTGTTTTTCACCATTGAGATATTGGCTGTGAGTTTGTCATATATGTCCTTTATTATGTTGAGGTAAGTTCCCTCTATGGCTCCTTTCTGGAGCGTTTTTATCATAAATGGGTGTTGAATTTTGTCAAAAGCTTTTTCTGCATCTATTGAGATGATCATATGGTTTTTCTCCTTCAATTTGTTAATATGGTGTATCACATTGATTGATTTGCGTATATTAAAGAATCCTTGCATTCCTGGGATAAACCCCACTTGGTTATGATGTATGATGCTTTTAATGTGATGTTGGATTCTGTTTGCTAGTATTTTGTTGAGGATTTTTGTATCTATGTTCATCAGTGATTTTGGCCTGTAGTTTCCTTTTTTTGTAACATCTTTGTCTGGTTTTGGTATCAGGGTGATGGTGGCCTCGTAGAATGAGTTTAGGAATGTTCCTCCCTCTGCTATATTTTGGAAGAGTTTGAGAAGGATAGGTGTTAGCTCTTCTCTAAATGTTTGATAGAATTCGCCTATGAAGCTATCTGGTCCTGGGCTTTGATTGTTGGAAGATTTTTTTTTTTTTTTTTTTTGCGGTACGCGGGCCTCTCACTGCCGCGGCCCCTCCCAGTGGCAATGGCCCACGGGCCCAGCCGCTCCACGGCATGCAGGATATTCCCAGACGGGGACACAAACCCGCATCCCCTGCATCGGCAGGCGGACCCCCAACCACTGCGCCACCAGGGAAGCCCTGTTGGAAGATTTTTAATCACAGTCTCAATTTCAGTGCTTGTGATTGGTCTGTTTATATTTTCTATTTCTTCCTGGTTCAATCACAGAACATTGTGCCTTTCTAAGAATTTGTCCATTTCTTCCAGATTGTCCATTTTATTGGCATATAGTTGCTTATAGCAATCTCTCACGATCCTTTGTATTTCTGCAGTGTCAGTTGTTACTTCCCCTTTTTCATTTCTAATTCTATTGATTTGAGTCTTCTCCCTTTTTTTCTTGATGAGCCTGGCTAATGGTTTATCAATTTTGTTTATCCTCTCAAAGAACCAGATTTTGGTTTCACCGATCTGTGTTAGTGTTTCCTTCATTTCTTTTTCATTTATTTCTGATCTGATCTTTATGATTTCTTTCCCTCTGGTAACTTTGGGGGTTTCTTTGATCTTCTTTCTCTAATTGCTTTAGGTGTAAGGTTAGGTCATTTGAGATGTTTCTTGTTTCTTGAGGTAGGATTGTATTGCTATAAACTTCCCTATTAGAACTGCTTTTGCTGCATCTCATAGGTTTTCGGTCATCGTGTTTTCATTGTCATTTGTTTCTAGGTATTTTTTGATTTCCTCTTTGATTTCTTCAGTGGTTTCTTGGTTATTAAGTAGTGTATTGTTTAGCTTCCATGTGTTTGTATTTTTTACAGATTTTTTTCCTGTAATTGATATCTAGTCTCATAGCATTGTGGTTGGAAAAAATACTTGATATGATTTCAATTTTCTTAAATTTACCAAGGCTTGATTTGTGACCCAAGATATGATCTATCCTGAAGAATGTTCCATGGGCACTTGAGAAGAAAATGTATTCTGTTGCTTTTGGATGGAATGTCCTATAAATATCAATTAAGTCTATTTTTTTAATGTATCATTTAAAGCTTGTGTTTCCTTATTTATTTTCAACTTGGATGATCTGTCCATTGGTGAAAGTGGGGTGTTAAAGTCCCCTACTATTATTGTGTTACTGTCGATTTCCCCTTTTATGGCTGATAGTATTTGCCTTATGTAATGAGGTGCTCCTATGTTGGGTGCATAAACATTTACAATTGTTATATCTTCTTCTTGGATTGATCCCTTGATCATTAATGTAGTGTCCTTCCTTGTCTCTTGTAACAGTCTTTATTTTAAAGTCTATTTTGTCTGACATGAGTATTGCTACTCCAGCTTTCTTTTGATTTCCATTTGCATGGAATATCCTTTTCCACCTCCTCACTTTCAGTCTGTATGTGTCTCTAGGTCTGAAGTGGGTCTCTGTAGATAGCATATATACGGGTCCTGCTTTTGTATCCATTCAGCCAGTCTATATCTTTTGTTTGGAGCATTTAATCCATCTACATTTTCCTAATTTTGGGGGGCTTCTTTTTGTAGGTGTTTTACTTCTCTTGTGTTTCTCGCTTAAAGAAGTTCCTTTAGCATTTGTTGTAAAGCGTGTTTGATGGTGCTGAATTCTCCTAGCTTTTGCTTGTCTGTAAAACTTTGTGTATGGGTTTAGTAGACATTGTTTCACTTGTTTCCATATGAATATCCAATTGATCCAACATTATTTATTGAAAAAAAACCTTCTTTCTCAACTGGATAGCAGTGGCACTTTTTGTATATCAAGTGAATATTTATATGCAGTTTCTGCTTTGTTTCATTATTTGCTCATCCTTGCACCAATATCACAGCACCTTAATTTCATTCTTGTATGATGTTTCAAAAATTTACCAATACAGATCTCTGATCTATTCTTTCTAAGATTATTTTGGCTATTTTATGTCCTTTGAATTTACATATAAATTTTAACATCTACTTCTCAATTTTGATATATACACATATTAATTCAAACTCTCTCAAAGAAAGAAAATCTGCTGGAATTTATCATGGCACTGTTCCAAGTCTGCAGCTAAATTTTGGAAGCACTGACACCTGTATAATATTGAGTCATTCAATCCCTAGAATGGTAAACTTCTATATTCATTTATTTATTTATCTAGATAAATTTATTCTCTCAATAATATTCTGCAGTTTTCAATGTAGAAGTCTCACATATCTTTAATGAGATTGTTTTCATACTATGGTAAATAGAATATTTTAATTTCATTTTATAATCTGTTGCTTATATGTTGAAATATTGTTTACCTTTGTGCATAGGTTTATATCCTTTGTATATTAACTTTATACATATGTACATATAGATAGATGACAGATAGATATACAGACTTTGGATTCTTTTATATTGATGTTGCTAACTCGCTTAATAATTCTAGTAGTTTTTTTGATTTTCTATTTATATGATCATGTCACTTGCAAATAATGACAGTTTTACTTCTTCCTTTCAAAATATTATCTCTTACATACTTTCTTGTCGTATTGTCTTGGCTAAAACTCACAAAAGGCTTTAAGTGGCAAAGTCATAGGATAAAATATCCTTGTTACTATGAAGTAAACAGTCCAAATTTAACATATAACGTTCTTGTTTTAAGGAAAAAGAATGGAGGAAGAACCCCCAATTAATTTCCTATTTCTATAGTTCAGTCCAGTGATGATGATGGCTTTGACTAGGAAGGTTGGTATATAGGTGATGGGAAGTAATCATATTCTAAATATACTTAGAATGTAAAATCAATAGGAGTTTCTGACATAAGTTACAATCACTAGAAGAGCCTTGAAGGACTTTGGTGTTGTTTGATTGAGCAACTGGACTAAAGGAGTCGCAATTTACTAAAATAAGAAGACTGAGAATATCAAGTTGCAGGGCTAGGAGTATATTCATTTTTGAACATATTTATTTAGAGTTACCTATTAGATTTCTTAGTAAACAGGCTTTGTTGGTAGTTACACATAGCAATCTGAAGTTTAGGAGGCAGGTTTGAGCTCTTTAGATATGTATTTGGAAGTCATCAGCATATAAATGATATTTAAAATTTTGGGTATTTGAAACAAATGTAGTTACAGAGAAGGAAAAGTATAAAGACTTAACTGTGGGACACTTCAACGTTTATAAGAGGGAAGGATGAAAGAAATATAGCAAAGCATAATGAACATGAACAGCCACTACAGTAAGAGAAAAGTCATGACAGTATGTTTCTCCCAGCAGCCAATAAAGTGTTGGAAAGGCAAAAGGAATGATCAACTTGTCAAATGCTGCTGCTAATTCCACTAAAGTGAGGACTGAGAATCAATCATTGTATTTAACTATTTGGAGATCATGATACAACGGGAATTGTAACTCTGGTGAATTTCCCACCACAAGCTGTTCTACTTAAGTGACAGAGACTACCTACCACAAGTAGAGCATAGAACAGTATCAAGGATGTCAGTGTCATCTGTCAACATTAATAGTTTTCCTTTTTTCTTAGGTTAGGAAAAAATGATAAGTGCATAAGTCAGTAAAAGTTTCAAAATGGTAGCTATATTTTCTTTTTCATCATTATATTCAAGTTTGGGCAAAGTCTGTCTTAATTCCCCAATCTTTTCTTTCTGCATTTTTTCCATTTTGAGTTCCTTTCCTCCACTCAAAGCAACAAATAGTCTAATAACCAAATGGAGTCACCTTATGCCTTACTCACTCTGAAAAGTAAACAGCTAAGTGTATCCATTCTTCCAAAAGCATTTATATTTTAAAAGAGAATCACTGGCTGAAAATAACTTTAATACATAGTAATTTACCACTGAAGGTAGAATTTTAATCATTATCTTGGTTCATTTTATGGGCCCTTCATATCTTGTCACTTGGCAACCAAAGGTTGAAATGAAGGCAAACATTCATGAAGAACTGAGGTAGGCTGCCAATATTCTACTACTAGTTTATATCTTTTAGAATTAATAGAGTGTGCTTGTTTAAAAAGCTCTGAAGCCTAGATCTAATTCAGACAGTATAGAAAAATTAGTCTTGTCATGTCTTATAACAGTAGGAGTCTGTAAGTTTATTCTGACTCCCAATTTCTTATATCCTTTCCACATATATTTCCAATTACAAGAATATACATACCACTGGGATTATTATTTAGGTCTCTTATTAGAATTATTACCTTAGACCAAGAAATGCTTATTTTTAAATGGCCATGTGTTCCCCTTTTGTGAATATAATCCCAAATAGTTATCAGGAGCATTACCACTAATTTTTGTTAATGATTTATATAGCATATGCAAATTATCCTCAAATGTTCTGTTTTATAAAGTTTGCCGATGCAAAAGTGAAGGTCAGTACAATTCAGCTCAGTACAATCCTTTCTTCTTTAGCTAAGTCTTCCCTTTTAATCTACTGCCAAAAAACTGATATAGGTTATTTTAATACAAATAATCTGATTACAATAAAAATAACTTTCCAAGTTTAATCAAAGAGGAAGTTTTGGATGTATGATGGAGAGAACTGACCTTGAACATTTGAAGACCAAACTTACCTGCTTGAAATAATATAAGAAATCTTATTCCCCACCTTAGAGTGGGTTAATGATTAAATATAAGGCTATTATATAAAGTAATGGATGTAATTTTTTTCTGCTATGCCTCCACAGCTCCTGGTCAGGCCTTTGGAGATGAGACATTTAGAGTATCCTTCAAGAAGCATAATTTTTCTACACATTTTTCAAAGACCCAATGGATTATGTATTAATTAAGACCCTTGAGTGTTATGTTTACTTTCAAGAAGGATAAAATTCAATAAGAAATCAAGCAACATTTACCATAACTCAGCTAGAGCTAACTTATATGAAACACTTCCAAAGTTAGTTCCTGAAGTGCTTCCTAATCTTTATTCAGAGTCCTCTGAAAGTATGTTTCCATTAACCCAAACTAAAGTTACATTATGAGAAAAGATGCTTTTTAAATGGAGATATGGTTAGCTTAGCTCTAAACATAGGAATGTTTGAATCTCTTTTTCCTAAGGAAATTATATATAGCAAATAAAAAGGAAAAGTTCTATTAAAGATAGAGAAATTATTCAATTTATTTGTCATCTAAAATAAGATTTTTTTAAAGTTACCAGATTCAGGGATTATTTTACTCTCCTGAAATACTATTAAAATACCTACTATAGAGATATTTGCAAATAGACTGAGGTAAGGATGTTCAGACTCTAAACATTTTTGAGAATAATTTAATTGACCTTCCATAGAAAGAAAACAGACAAACTTTAGTGTGAAGTCAATTGTAACCTAATTTTCCCAACTTCCTTTGGGATATCAACTTCCAGGAAATGGCTGTTATAAGTCAAACTCAGAATTGCCGTTCCCAATATAGAATTTTAAAAACTACAGTGTTATTTATCTTAAATAGTTTTAAAATTGCATTGGAATTTGGTAAACAAATAAATATAAAACATTTCGTGAAGGTATTATAATTTATATCAACTAAATCAATCTTTTTAGGCAATTATAACTGATTACATAACTGGAAAAAATAATAGTAGAGCTTAACTGCTGGTTCTAGAAATGTGAGGTGAAAAGGATTCAGAGCTGTAAAGGGAGAGGGAGTAATCACCTAAAAATTTTATGCAACAATATTTAATTCTGTATTAGAAAAAGAAAAAAATAAAAACATTGCAATATAAGATGGAGGGGACACTTACCTGTTCTGGCTTTTGTTGTGGGCAGAAAGTAAAAGAAAATATCTCTCCCATGAATTATTTATTATAACTCATTTAGCTTTGGACCTTCATTCCTACTGCACAAGTGATTCACAAAACCTCAAGACAAAGATTTAATTTAAAGTAGTTCCTGATTGGGCACCAACCATATGATGAGAAGCAACACTAGAATCTCTTTAGAGAAACACTTTTAAACAGGGCTCCAGGTCTCAGAAATACTCATAAAATAAAGTTTCAAGAGTCATAGGCTCACAGTCACAAAACATATAAGGAAGCAAACCACCAGGAGAAAGAATCAGTCAAAATAACTAAATCAGACATGCAAAATCAGACTCACAAAAAAAATTCAGTTATTTTATCAGCTACAGAATATAAGATCAATATGTTTAAATATAAGATAAGTGAAATGTGATTTTAAATAAATGACTATGGGGAAAAAGACTATAAAAATTGGCCAGTGTGCTTGAAAAATAATAAAATGAAAAGTTTAGACATGAAAATATACTAATTAAAGTTGAAATTAAGCAGATTTTTTTAACATCTTTGTTGGAGTATAATTGCTTTACAATGGTGTGTTAGTTTCTGCTTTATAACAAAGTGAATCAGTTATACATATACATATGTTCCCATATCTCTTCCCTCTTGCACAGCAGATATTTTTAAACAGCAAATTTGAAGAGTCAAAGAGAAAATTAGTGAAAGGGAATATAGTATTAAGGAAATTACCCATAAAAGAGCACACTAACATAAAGAAAAACAGGAAATAGATCTTAGGAGACATGGAAGAAAAAGAGAGAAGTTCAGACATTCGTCTAATTGGGTATCCAAAAGGAGAAAAAATAGAGAATCAGGTGAGGCAAAAGTTAAAAATTTCATAATTGCTGCTATCTCCAATCATCAGATTCTGAAATCCCAAAGAATTTCTAGTGTAATAAATAAAAGGAAATTGATACCTAGAGACAAAATACAGAAATTTCTGAACACTATAACAAAATGATATCTTAAACACAGCCAGAGAAAAAAGAAAGAATAGAATAGATAATTTTGCAAATATTCACCCTTACCTCCATGGGAGCAGCATACTTCCCTGCTATACTGAGGCTGGGATTCTCTGTGTGTGTTCCTTTTGTCTCACAATAGGTAGAATATTTCATTTGGGGCTTAAGCTTATCACTTGTTTTGACCAATGGGTATTAGCAGACATTTCCCCAGTAAAGTCTTCAAATATAATAGAAAAGCTGAGCATGATTTATCACACTGCTATCTTTTCCTATGAAGAAGACATGTCCTGGAAGGCCCGCAGTTACAAGGAGAAGGAGAGACAGTGGACTTCTTCCCAATTTGCCTTGAAGTCAAGCATAGACTTTATCAGCAGACTCCCCAGACAACCCCCAAGAATACATGACTGTTTTTTAAGCCACTAAGTCTTGCAGTGTTTTGTTATACAGCATTATTGAGGCAAAAACTAACCAATATACACATTGACTAGAAGTGTGCTGCTGTTGTAACAAAAAGTCTAAACTATGTAGCAGTGGACTTGGGACCAGGTAACAATTAACAAGGAAATGATTATAGGAGGCTAGAAAAATGGTGAGAACTGTGGTGAAAAGCTGAAAAAGTAAAGTGACAACTTATGTTATATAGTGGAATAACATTTGATAAAAACAAATCTCATACATTTCATGGTATGAGATTATGTGAAAGCTAGACTATGTATATAATAAACATGTAGAGTTGGGGAGGAGAACTTCAGACAAGATGTAAAAAGCATGAACTGTTGGGTTTTTGTTTGTTTGCTTCATCTTGTTTAATTTTTTTACCAGCTTCATCTAATAAAAAATTTCAAGAAAGAGACGTGATAGGAAACTAGTAGGTTTTTAAGCAAAATTTAGCAGATATATATAAAGCCAACTAACTTCGGTGTTGAAGTTATTTTCTATGAAAGATGTGACCATTACACTATGGGTCCATGGAAAGAACCAAATCCAGAGCTTTGCCAGTAAAATAAGGCTTCAAGGTAAAAACCAAGGGTGGGATTGTAATACCCTTTTGCTCTTTAACAAGCTCTTAAGCCTATCATGATTCTTAGTTTGGTGTGGTGGCTCAAATGTCATTCATGAAATTCCTGTGTCATTAGTGGCCTTATCTTTATTGGGCTTGATGACATATTTGAAGTTTTTTAAAAATCAAAATGGAGCCATTGCAGATGTGGTTTCAGACACATTTCTGCATCACTCAGAATCTGAATGTTCTGAACTGTATCAAACTCAAGGACACCACCTGACATTTTCAAAACAATAACTGCCAGCAGCTGCTAGCTGCAACCTTATAGTTCAAAGTACCCCCTCTTTTGCAACTATGTAATCATTTAGAACCCCAGGCAATCTCACTTAAGAAGCACCCTTACTTCTTGCCAGCTCCAGTCCTAATTCTTGACACCTTATGTAACCTTACAGTTTTTTTGCCTTGATAAGCCTCCCCCATTTTGTAGTTCAGTGGAACACAGTTCAAGTGCTTCTAGAATCTATGTCTCCTGGACTACAGTTCTAACAAACCCCAAATAATGCGTCTTTATTTCAGTCATGTCTCTGTTTCTGAAATCTGGGTTAACAGGCCGCTCCAGTATGTCATTCACTTTCACAAAAGACATGGGAGTTGTATTAGTTTCCTAGGTTTGTCATAATAAATTATCACAGGCTGGGTGGCCTAAAACAACAAAAGTTTATTCTCTCACAGTTCTGGATGCTAGAAGTATAAAACCACGGTATTGGTAGGGCCCATGCTCCCTCTGAAGCCTCTAGGAAAGGATCCTTCCTTACTTCTTCCTAGCTTGTTGTAACTCCTGACAATCCTTGGCATTCCTTGGCTTGTTGCAGCATCACTTAAAGGCACAGAACTGAAGAACAGCTAAGTGTGTTCAAACAGATTGGCATTTCTGGATGGTAAAGCTCATAGGAGGGATTGATGAGAGATAATATTGGAGAGTTGGGTAGTAGCCAGAGAATGGAGGGCCTTGATTGCCAGATTAGTAGAATGGACTTTCTCTTTTAGACAATGGAGAGTTATAGAATGATTTTAAGCAAAACAATGTGAATGACACAATCTGGTCTATTTAGAAAATAAAATATATTTGCAAACACAATGCCAACCCCTATGCATCGCAAGTGGCTTATTTCCCTTCATCTCTCTGTAAAATAATTATGTTCCTTGGACTTGAACAATCTAAACCACACTCTTCTTTTGATTAATGACTATACCAGATGGGACAGTTTCATAGTTCTGACCAAAAGGTACTGTATATTACTCTATCCTACAGAGCCAGAAAAAAATTATATAATAATCTAAATAAGATTATGCAATCTTTGTCTATAATATTTTTCCTGGTATCAAAGTCACACTCATTATTCCACCAGCTCCTCCTTTCTTAAGTGTATGTACACAGATTGCTTTATACTTGTTGTTTCCTTATTTTTCCACGTATTCAAGGTTAAGCTTGCACATCAATGAGTTTGCATCACCAACCTAGAGAAAAGTCATTTGATTATGCCTGCTAAATTCAAAGAACAAATTCACTGAGTTACTGAAGAGTCAAATCAGCTTGTATTTTGCAACAAAATTTACATTACAAATACAAGTAAAATAATCACAAATATATTGCTACACATTGCAATGTGACAATGTCACTGTTTTATTCCTGTGAAGGACGAATCACACACGAAAATAGAATTGTTAAAATATTCCTTTTCTGAATCTCCATCAGGTTCAATGCAGGTGCAATTGGTCTCTTGTGTTCTCAGAGAAAAAGAAGCAAGTGGCCAATTAAAGCGCGAATGAGCCCACTGAATGGTCAATTTTTGGCAGGCATTAAGTTGCAGATGTGAAAAAGTTGGCTCTAACCTACTCTGAAAACCATGACATACACAGAGAAGTAAACAGGAAAGGACACCTTCATACTGTTTTGGTCTCTTACAACCAGCAAGGAGGAAATAAAACCAGCAGGTATCTCACTTAAAGAAATATTTGTGTAAATCCAAGGCTTTTGCAACAGTTATATTTTCTTTAATATTATTGATGAGTGGTGATCATCTCTTCTGGCTATATATACACTTTGGTAACAAAAGCGCGAAACAAAAGAAAATAGGAATATAAACTAATATTTGGCCTACTCAGCAGCAAAGAATCCGTTTGACAGAATTGTAGAATTCTGATGTTTTGGAGTCATAACTCAATATGCCTTTTGACAGGATACAGCTTTATTCTTCCTTCTTCAGAAATAATATTCAAATATCTTTTGCATGTAGTTAAATATTCATCCTGGTAAAAAGATTGTGTGTGGGTGTGTACGTGCATGTGTGTGTGTGTGTGTGTTTGGAAATTTGTGTGGGGCAGATACCTAGAGAGCCATATTGACAGCCATAATAAGATAAGACTGGACAGAAAAAATCCTACTTGCTGCCATATTATAGCACTATCCTCATTTTTTGGCAATATCTGAATTAGAAAGCTATAAAAAGCTTTTGTTTAATGTGATAGCTTGAGAACTGGAGGTCCTGTAAAACCTTACTTGGAGCTTCCAAGAATTAAGAACCAACTGAATATAAAGAATGGGGCAAAGATATAAGCACCCATTACAGAAATTAGGGAAAAAACCCTGAGGTCAAATAGTTTTAGCTTATAAGTGAGCCACTTTACACACACACACACACACACACACACACACACACAGACACACACACACGAGTCAGGGCACCTCTTTTTCAGTGTGACCTAATTCTTGGAGTCGTTGGTAGCATTCCAGAACAGAGCACACATCCTTTTCAATTCTTGCAGTATAAAAGGCTCTAACTGGGAATCAGAATCCTACCTTTCAACTCCAGCCCTACATTTAATTCTGTAAACTTGTGCCAGTCACATCACTTCTTTAAGTCTTAATTTCCTCATTTGTACAATTAATGGGTTGGACTCAATGATTCCAAAAGTTCCACTTGTTACATTCAAGAATTCTACACTTAGCAGAAAGGAGCAGATATATCTTCTATATTACTACACTATGCTACTTGTTTATTTGTTTTTCAGGAAATGAAATAAAGTATCCAAGAAAACCATAAAGTGGTTTTTATTAAAAAAATAACTGACCCAAATTTTAGTCAAACTCATCATGCAAATATTGACTGAAGCAATATTTTATTGAATCAAAATAACACATTCATTGCAACTACTCATTTAATACTCCATGTCATTGTACAGCAGCCCTTGCAAGTGAATGCATATCCTTATATATCTGTCCCTTGATCCAGCATACCCTGCACAGGCAGACTTCCTTCCTCAGGCAATTTGGACTCAATATTTGCTTCTATAGAGCTGAAACTTAACTCTCTATGGCTTCTACTCACTTTTCCTAGCTCTCATCTTCTGGAGGACTATACATAACGACTTTAATCCCTCTTCTCCATGACAACGCTTAAAATATTTGAAGATAGCAATCACATCTAGTCTATGTCAGTTCTCTCAGTTATACCTAATATTTCATATCCCCTTATCATTAGCTCTAAATGTGTTTATATCCCACTTAACATGTGGGTCCAAGCACAAAATGATAAATACCATGAAAAGCTGTTCTTTTGCCATTATTGTGGATAAATTATTATAAAAGATTAACAGAAACTACACCCCATTATTTACTCATATGGGGTTTACGATGAACTAAGTTAAAATCTTCTTAAATGTATTCCTGTTAAGGCAAATTTCTTCCTTCCCATGTGTAGAAAATTGGTAAAAATATAAGAGAAAAGATGCATAAACCAGAAGTAAAGAGTTTTCCAATGATGGAACCCTGTTCTCTGATTCATGCTATGTGATATCTGGGGAGATTTAAAAATGAAAATGTTTTCATGTCATCTTGGATGTGTGGTCTTCCAGTTGGGATTTCCTTCCCTTTATTTTAAACTGACAAACTAAGAATTCTTCAGTGCACACTTTCAACATATACCACTTTTTTTTTCAACTCTGTGCACATGCATTATAAAAAAATAAGCAGAGTAGAAATAAATGCCCAGTTTTAGCTCAACGTCACACCAGGCCTGAAGCTTTCATGGGAGATAATGGCCCATTACACAATAACACACACAAAAGGTTTTGACACTTCAGTCACTGGGAACAAAACACAATAGCATTTTGTCTTCGACATGCATAAAAACATGACAGTCTTAGTAGTTAATGAAACATAAATATCTTTTTTACTGTACAAAACTACGCTCAGAAAGCCAGAGTGCTGGTTATGAGAACTTTGGTACAATCCCTGGGCCTTTGATGTGGTAGAGTGTTTATATCTCCACAACATGGAAGAAAGGATGCATTACTTTATCAATGATTCACCACAAAATAAAAAGCAGTATACATATAAATAACATCAATTAAGAGGTACTGATAAAATTCTCTTGTATGGTCATGAATTTTAAAAATCAATGTGTTTTGAGGACTTCCCTGGTAGCACAGTAGTTAAGAATCTGCCTGCCAATGCAGAGGACACGGGTTCGATCTCTGGTCCAGGAAGATTCCACACACTGCAGAGCAACTAAGCCCGTGCACCGCAACTACTGAGCCTGCACTCTACAGCCCACAAGCCACAACTACTGAGCCCACGTGCCACAACTACCGAAGCCTTCATGCCTAGAGCCCATGCTCTGAAACAAGAGAAGACACTGCAATGAAGAGTAGCCCCCGCTCGCCGCAACTAGAGAAAAGCCCACGGGCAGCAACGAAGACCCAACGATGCCAAAAATAAATAAATAAATAAATTTATTTTAAAAAAGCAATGTGGGGGCTTCCCTGGTGGCGCAGTGGTTGAGAATCTGCCTGCTAATGCAGGGAACACGGGTTCGAGCCCTGGTCTGGGAAGATCCCACATGCCACGGAGCAACTGGGCCCGTGAGCCACAACTACTGAGCCTGCGCGTCTGGAGCCTGTGCTCCGCAACAAGAGAGGCCGCGAGAGTGAGAAGCCCGCGCACCGCGATGAAGAGTGGCCCCCGCTTGCCACAACTAGAGAAAGCCCTCGCACAGAAACGAAGACCTAACACAGCCATAAATAAATAAATAAAGCAAACTGTCAACAAGTAAAAATAAACACAATTATAAAAAAAATAAAATAAAATAAAAAATAAAAAATAAAAAAAAAATAAAAAAGCAATGTGTTTTTGAACTGTTTCTTTAAAAGACAAATAATGTTTACCTTAAAAGAAAGTGACAACTCTTGAGTCTAACATTTAGGATACACAAGTCTAACTTTCTGAACTCAAATGGGAAGCATTTAGTATTTGACATATATCATAATCACAAGGAAGCAGTCAAAACAATGTTTATTTGATATAATTTGCAAACTGAGTTATTGTGATAGCAAGAAAGGCAGACTCAAAGCAGTTGCTTATTCCTGATATGTTTACCCAGCATTTTGTTTAATTCACATAAGTTACCTTAATTATAAGGGTGATTGTGGGCATAACTGCTCTCCAAACACACGCTGTTCTCCATTCCTGACCTTGGTGAAACCTACTCTGAACTCCCTTTATTGATATGAGTTTCCTATAACCTTGCTCAAGTCAGACTGTGAATCCTTGACCTTTAGAGAGTTGTGAAAATCCCTTCTGAGAATTGTCTTTTTATCCTCCTCTGCTTCAGAACAAGGGAGGAACTTAGGCCAAAGTGATAAACTTCTTAAACCACTTGAGGTGAGTCTGACCATATCTCAAATCTGAAGAGCATCTTGTGTCACCACCTATAGTGAATATTCTTAGAGATGGTCAGCTTGGAGTACCAAGGTCAGTATTTTGTGACCATATCCATTTCTCTTTAATTCTCTTCTTTCTCCAACAGTGTGATAGAGGCAGCAAAACTTCCCAAATTACCTCATGAGGTCTGATGTCCCAGAGACTCTCCATGAAGATGACAATTCTCCCCCACCACAGGGAGCCTTTAATCCTGCAGATGCAGAGATCTTATCCTTCAAGGTTTCCAAACCCTCCTGGGCACTGGTCCCAGTCGCCTGAGGTTTACTTGCAAACAATCCCAGGACTTTTCATTTAGCTACCAATATCATGATGACCAGTTACTACAATGGTCCTGATCACCTCTGAGTTACCAAATGGAATCCTGTCACCCACTCTGACATATCAGGACCATCAGCCTTGTTCTGAGGTTTTGTAATTGTCATTTCAATGAGATTTAGGTTGGAAACAATTCATTCACCATTCAAAGGTATACTATGTTACCACTAACTCATTTCTTTAAGTAGAACACATGATCTCAAGCACTGTTAGAGATCCTTTGATGATTAATAAGATGATTGTTCTCACTTCAAGAAAAGTGCTTGAGACCCAAATTGCAGTACAGCGTAGTTAAATGCATTTGCATGAACTGGCTTTCCATAGCTGTTTTGCAGGGGCAAAAGGCTAAAACTAGCCATGGTAAGTACTTGTACACAGAGGACTCAATTAATGCCTTGAGTATTGCATGAGGAGACCAGGGATTTGTTTGTTGTTCATATGTGGGGAGAGAGTATTATTAATAAACATCTTGTCATGAGAAAGGCCAAATTCCTTAAGGTGAAGAAAATAGACTTTAAAGCCAAAATACATGGACTTAAATCCCAGCTGTACCTCCTTCCTAGCTGTTTGAATTTGGGCAAGTTATTTAAGTTGGCTGTGCTACAATTTCAATAACTACAGAATTAATACTAGCCTAAGTGTAATAGCTAAAAAGATAAAATTCTCCAACAAAGTCCTAGTTAGCATTTGGTAAAGTGTTACTGAACATATTGATATTTATGAAGATATCAGCAGAAAGATAAAATAGCTACAAAGGAATGTTGAAGTAAAATTGCAAATTAGATGTAGTGTTTGCTAGGCTAAATTTCAAAGCTATAAAACCATATTACCTTTGGAGTTGATATATCTCCAGGGCTATTAAACTGTAGGAACTTATTAATTTCTGCAGGTCAACTTCTAACCTGAAAAGTCCATAAATCTGCACATTTATCAATCATTGATTGTTAGCCAAACAAAGTTACATCCTCTGCTTATGTCAGATGATGCTCAGATGGGCTTATTGGAAAATAATATAGCATGAAATTTTAAAAATCAAGAAGTAATCATTTTGCCCTATCTCCAAGTTTGGAATAAATAACTTTTAGCAGCTTCACCATAAGTTTTATGTAAGTTCATATTTGTAAAGCACTTAGAAAAATGCTTGGCCCAGTGTTCAATAAAATACCCACTACCTAGGCAGTAGCAAAAAGGTATGGCCTAGAGAATCTTTGTGATATTCTAAAACGGCTTACATCATTTGCCTGCAATAATCTTTAGGGCAAACAAAGGGATGGTTTAGTTGTGGATCCACTCCATAAAAAGGCTTTTGATCCAGAAGTGACATCTTTTATGTTCTAAGAAATTTATACAGCAGGTTAGAGATATGCTTGTGCTTAAGCTCTTATTACGACTATTGTATATATACAGTTTAATTCTAAAAGGCTACTAAAACAGAATTTCCACAATTTTATGGAAGTACCAGTCTTTCTTTATAGAGTTTCTCAGAGGGAAAAATCAAGCACCAAAATAAAGAAGAGAAATATTCAAACCAACTTGAATGCCTTAATATGACAGTTATTTATATTTGGGGACAAAAGTATTAAGTATTTTACTTTTTTATTTCCAAAATATCTAGGCACTATTACCCAGGCATATTTTTCTCATTTTTTTCTACCCACTGTGTAAACAGAAAAAATATAGATATTTACAAAGTCATACTATATTTATGATCCATTAAATTAGCGTATAATTTATTAGAGAGATTTTTGCTGCTATCCAAATTCCAAAATCCACTTTACCTCCAACAATCTTAAAGATGTTATTTGTTTAATATTGGAAAAGGATTATGCTACAACCTCTTAATCAAAGTCCTGTTTAGTGTCAGTATCTATTCAATTTTGCATGTCCCCAGCTTGATTGAAACGAACTACCTCTTAGCACTACATAAATATTTATATAGTAATTCATTATTGATATCTTCTAAACATTTTACTATAGCTTGCTAAGGGCTGCAACATGACATTTCTGGGTGGAGCTGAACCATTATTTTTTTTCCACAAGAGATGCTTTGTTCACATAAAAACAAAAATGCCAATGCTAGTATTTAATCAATGCAGTCACTACTCACATAAAACAAAGGCAAAGTATCTAAATCAAGACTTGAAAATGAATCCAAAAATGTGTACAAGAACATTTTAACATGGAAATTCAATTTCCCTATTAGGTTAAAATTTCTCTCTACTCATTGGTACTGTGACCTCATACTCAGATGATCTCATAATACTACTATAATACAGGAAATATTTCTAAACCCCAACTTTACAGATGAAGAAAATGAGCGGTTTAGAGAGGTTAAATGACCTGTGCAAAGCCACCCACATTCAAACCTGGGCTTCTGCTTCTAGGGCACTTAATGTCCATAACTTAGCCTGTGCTACAAGCATATCCTCTTTTACTGATATTCTTTGCCTTACACATATGCTAAATGCCTCACCTACATCATGTATATAAATTATACAAATTTACCCTTGTCCACCACCTAAAATGAGGTCATCCTAACATGTACTTAGTGTTTCAGTCTGTTTTGCTCTTCACTACAACAGTTTTCTGGTTTAGATCGTCAACTCACTGAACCAGGGTTAATATCTTTGAAAAGAAGGGCAAGTAGTTTTCAGTAACCCGAGAGTAAATAATGGATAAAGATGGGGTCGTGTCAGGAAGCAGCATGCTGTAGGACATGGCAGCAGCAACATAAGAATCAGACCTACAGGTGTTTCAGTCTTAAACCTGCCATTTACTTGTGTGTGATATTCAAAAAATTAGCCTCACTAAGCATCAGTACTTAACAAGATAATGTAATGAAAGTGCTTATCACAAGCACAGTACAGAAGAACTTTTCAGTAAATTAAATGATCAATTCTTTTATCAGAAATAAATCTCATCATATTTAGCATTTGTAACAGATAAAAAATTATGTCTTCAATAAACAGAGATTTTTGTAGTATTATTAGTAAAGCTGGGTATACCACCTCATGCAAATGGGCATGATAAAAGCTGATCAATGATGGTAACAAGTTTTCCTCACACATGTATAGTCTTATATAAAGCATATTTACCTCCATTTACTTATTTAATTCACTCATTAAGCTCCGTGAATTAGTTTATCATCATCATCCTCATTATTTCCATACTGAAAATCATTTCCAAACTGAGAAGACATAAAGTAACAGGCTCAAATTCCCATGCCCAGTAAAATGTAGACCCAGGAACCCATATTCTTTATTCCCATTAAATCAACATATTTCTCACCTTCCTAATTTTTGAGAGTGCTGTATGTGAAATCTGACATGAGTTGTAAAGCAACAACCAATCACAGAAAAATCATCAGCCAATCATTTTTTTAAAGCTTCCTCAATCCCAGCATGCTAATTGACTCAACTCGAACAGAATTTCAAAAAGAGGGGGAAGAAATAAATAGGAGGGAATTCACCAATATATCTTTTGCCAGCCTATGACAAAACAGTTTAATGTAATAAGTAAATGTATTAATCAGTTCCTGTGTCAACCTGAGTACCACATTTTCAGTTAGTCTTTTCAAGACTACTAAAATGGAATTGCAGATATCTGTGTGAAGAAGATGATTCTCGATTCACAATAGCATAATTAAGATACAATAGTATTGAAAAGAAATGAGAATATGCCCTTTAGCTAGTTGACAAGATGCAATGTAGAAATACGATGATGCAGAACCAGTAAACCTGTTCTATCCCATTCATCCTCTCTTAGTTGGTATCTATTCAGTCAGACTTCCTCGCACCATTTAAAGCTTTAATGGAGTGTACAGTTACATGTGACTTCTCTACAGATTCCCAATCTGCAGCAATCATCTGCTAACCTCTCTAAATCCTCACAAGCCTAGTTTTTTTTTTCACTTGATATATAGCCAGTATCACACATTGAAAAGGCCATAAAACCAATCAGAGTCTTTGTTTCTTTTAGAGAAATATGGTACTTCGGACTCCCTCCTCTCTTTTGTCTGTCTTACATGCACAATATTTTAGAAATCTAACCCCTTCAATTTACAGATGAGGAAATTGAGGCCCAGAGAGGTGACAGATTGTACTGTGTGCAACAAAGTGCCACTGGTTCATGTAGAGTCAGAACTTAGACTCAGGTACCCTGATTTCAACAGCAATGTGCCTTCTGCTACCAGGTTTCCTCAGATTAAAGGAATGAGGACTTAGAAACTTTCACAAGTGGTGCTATTGAATGCTAAATTAGTACTTACAGAGGTTTGGTCTTGGCCATAATTAAGGTGTCTTGCTTAAGTATTCCTTTTTAGATAAACTCTATCCTTTTTAATCCTATATAAATCCACCAGAGATGAATGAAGTCCGGAAGAGAGGTTACAAACAAAGGGTGAAGAAAAACAGGAATGAAAGAAAACATATGGTAAGTTTGTATCTTGCTCAATAATAGGCAAATAATTTAGCAAAGCAAAACAATAAAATAGAAATTGTAAAGAAAGCATAGGAAGTCGAAAAAACATTTTCTAACCACATGAAAATGGTCAAAAGCAGTACTCAAAACAACATGAATGTTTTCACTGTGTGTGTGTGTGTGTGTGTGTGTGTGTGTGTGTGTACGGATGCAGAGAGAGAAAGTGAGTAACAAGACCAAAACTGGAATGAAATAAGCCAAAATATAATGAGGATATTGTAATTATAGGTAAATTTGTTCAATTTCAAATGTTGTTTATTTTTACTATAACATGCTAACTAAAATTAACACTTGCTCCTGTAGAAATGTTTTTAGAAATCTTTATTTGGGGGTGGCAGGGGTATCTATATAAGGAAATGTCTTGATGACTTAGATAATTATCTATAAAAAACATTATTTTTCTGTGCTTATTATTATCAAAAACCTAAGGACAAGTGAAAAGAACCAAAAAAGAAAAGCTTTCCATATTTGTTAAAACATAATTTATGATAAGTATAGTCTAGCTCCATATACTTTTTTTCAGAAAAAAAATCTTGCTAGAAAATAAGAAACATCTTCCAATGATGACTGGTGGCTCATGAACAAAAGGTGCTCAAATTTTCAAAATGCAAAGTTTAATCTGGAAGGAAAAGAACACAAGCCTAACATAAGGAAATGAGATGCTGATGAAATGCTTACAGTTCTAAAACACTGAGTGATCTGACCTGGGATGATGTAGAAAGCAATCTATTACATTTACATGGCAGGTAATGAAAAACAAAGGTAAACAATTATTTTCAATCTTTTGGCAGATGTTTTAAAATCACTGTCTATGTAATTACAAAAGAAAAATTATCCTGAAAAACAGAAAAAAAAAAAAAAACTTATCTCTGAACCTCTGAGAAGTATTTAAACCTGAGAAGGATGGCTCACTGGAGGCTCCTATCAAGTTTTGTGTAGGTTTTTGCTTGAATTTTATTTCTGGGGAGGATTACCAAAATCAAAGCCATTTGCCACACAGATGCCGCTCATCTCTTTTCGTATACCTGATATACAATCGCCATTCATTTCTATGAAATGTTATCCTTCTTTTAAGATTCAACTCAAGCCCCACCACTCTGATCACATAAACACACTCATACGTACACGTCTTCCCTTTGAACTTCTATTTCCTCCACTGTCTTTATGCATATGGAGTATTTCCTTGCTCTGTTAATTAAAATTGTGTAGTTCTGACCTATCACAGGCTGGTTTGGTCCTGGGCAGCATTTTCTGTATCTTTATATTTCTCTAGTTCCTTGCACATAATAGGTGCTTCGTCTACAGGAGAAGAAAATAAAGATGTTAAGAGGACCAGAATTTAAACTGAAATCTGAACGTTTGAACTTGAGAAAGGCATTTAAACTCTTTGGATCTCAAAACAGAATTTTAATGTTGTTTTAGCTAGAAAAGTTAGCCCATGGTGTTGCTGTAAAGATAAATTAGGTAATAACTATGAATTGATTTACAAACTATAAAAAATGTATAGCTTATATTGGAAGCAGATTCTAATGCTGTAGAGAAAAAAAAAAAAAACAAAAAAAACCTCAGGTTACAGAGACAAATAGATGTGCATTCTAATTCTGGCCTCTGACCTTACTAGCTGGGTCCTCTTACAGCCCCATCACCATCTATAAAACTGTGATAATAATATATATATAGCAAGATATTGTAAGGATTAGCATTCACAGAGTCTGGGGAACTGTCAACAAATGGTAGATTTATCATTATTATTCAAGTATAAGGCATTACTATACTTATTATTTCAAAAAGAGATAGGATGCAGTAAACTACTAATACAATCTAAAACAGCACCAGAAGTTTGATAATGGGTCTTCATGCCATATTTGCTGCTCCTTGAATTGAAATACAGGCAATATTCAATTAATATTGCCAATTCAATTAATTCTCAGAAATTGGTCAACAATTGATAATAAGAAATCAACTCTGGTTTTATGTTACTTTTGGTCTACATAAAGGTACCTAAACTGTCTGTCTGTAGAACAGAAACACCTGTAGAATTTCATGAAATGCCGAATCTTATGTCCCATAACTGATATATTGAACAAATTATCCATCTACAATTATATCACAGTTGGTAGGAAATCAGAAAGTCTAATGTACATGAGTAGGCTATCTCTAAAGTTTACATTCAGTCTAAACTTAATGATAAGGCAACAGTCCCATTTTACAACAAGGATAATGGAAGAAAGGATGTAACATTATTTTGAACGTTGTAGAGGTATAGTAAGAGTTGTATTAGAATAAAAAATTGTTAAAATGTCTACATTATTATCATTATTACCATTATTATCATTATTGCTATTATCACTGTTATCGTGCAGTATGTGTGCATATGAGCTCCTCTCAAAACATAAACATGAATCCTTTCTTCCCATTTGCTACTTCAGTGAGTTGCTTCTTAACTTTATCCTATTACCCTGCCCCACCATCTCTAACTAAGAGTTTACAACTCAAAACAATAATCTGTGAGAACTTTAAAAGCATTCATCCAAGTTTTTTTATTTCAGAGAATGAGAAAGTGTGCCATTTGTCTCATCTAAAATAATTACAGCACTATCTGGAAGGTTAATCTGGGTATGTCATTCTTGAGATTTTTATGGAAAGATGTATGTCAGATATGTAAGGTGAGTCAAAAAGTTAATGTCATCACAGCTAAATCTTTCAATTGACCCTTAAAACCTTGAAAGTGACTTAGAGATTCATGATTATTTTGATTTGATGTAATAGTAAATTATATACAAATGTACATGCACAACATGAAATACACAGAACATTCAAGATACTGTCAACAGTCTCACTTAGGGAAGCAAGATCTTAACTAACTACAAGGAAAAAAAGGAAATTGTTGCAAATATTAATCAAATGCTAGCTCATTGTCTGTATTTTTATAGTAGGAACTTCAACAGAGTATTCAAAATTCTTCTTGATACTTTAAAAATAGACAACTACCATATGGATTTTGTTAATCTTGATTTAAGGCAAAGAAGGTCAAATTATTCTCCTCTTTCCTTGTAAGTGATCCCTTCTACCAAGCCATTATCATTGGTACATATCATAGTCCTACATCCTCTAAAATATATATATATTATTCATATAAATATTGATTATGAATATATTATTATATAGTTGAAATTTACTCATTTTTGAAGTGTGCAATTATTATTTTATTGAATGTGTGCAGTTTTAGTAATTTCCTTTCTTCAACTTAAACTGAAATCCTATTAAAGCAAGGAGATATGCGGTTTCCGTTGACAGGACAAAAGCCACATCATGCAACTCACTCGTTTCACAATATGACCATGAAGATTTGTGTAATATAAAACTTGCCTCCTACCCGTCTCAAAGAGGCATTTTGAAAAATAAAGAATAAATTACTTTAAAGAGTTTTTAACATAATGTGCTGCACATAAGCTTAACAAAAATGAACAAAAAATGCTGGAATTCCTTCAAGTTGAAATGATATCATGCACAATCCACAATGTACACACTCCAAACATTTCTATTTAATAAAGATAATAGGTACTTAGGAAAGTTTTGTAAAAGGTATAAGAAAATCGATCTTTTTAATGACTTTTCCCATTTTTAATAGAATAAATAAATAAAACTGTGAGAATTCAGTGCTTTAGTCTCAAAGACAGAGAAAGAGAGAAAGGAGGAAAACAAATACCACTTTTACCACTTTTAATCATCCCCAATTTCAAGTTCTCATGCCCATGATTATTCCTGAACTAAGGGATCTTAATTAATAGGCCATCTCCTACCATTCCAAAAACACTGCATAAAGGCAGCTGTTTGTCACCATTTGTGAGATAAGGCAGCATCCAGGCTCCCTGGGCTCCATTATAACTCTGGATCCAACAGCTGCATCCAGAGCTTTCAGCAATTCCTAAATTTCACCTCTGAAATTTTCGATTAGCCAGACAGCCTCTTTGCTTGAGTTAGTGGTAGAAATAATTGAGAAATGCTTCTGTGTTTTAGCTCTGTAATGTGTGGACGAAGAAACACAAGAAGAAAAATTCTTGAGTCATCCTCTTCCTTAGAGCTCATCTTCAGTTAGCTTTGAGGTTCTGTCAATCCTCTGAAATCGCTTTCAAATACTTTCATTTACTTTCTAATCACCTCTGACTCGAACTTGCAAAATTTTTCTAAAAACATAAAAATTTCCGGTCTCTCCCTCCTTCAAACAGCCTTGCATGCTACCCCAGGAATATTCGCCTGATGCCCTGGTCCATGCATATTAGGGGACAATATGGTGCCATGTGGGCTACCATTCTCTCCCAGACAGAAGGACAAATTTAGGTGATCACCCTTGGAAACAGAAAGAAATGAAAATTCAAAAGAAAACAGATGGCAATTTTTATAGCAACTCACCCTATGATATGTTTCTTTAAATATTTTGCAGATTAAACCAGATCACTTCCCAATTATCCATCAAAAGCACAAGGTACAGTCTCAGAATGAAGTAACTGGAATAGAGTGATTTAAGCAACCAAAACAAAAAAGCAACCAACCCTGTTACGTCTGTTCTGTTATAATCTGACTGAAGACATATTTATATTTTTAGTCTGTAGCTCTTTCCTCAGCCCCAGAACTATATATCCATCTGCCAGCTTGACATCTATACTTGACTATCTTATAAGCATCCCAAATTTTAATGTGGACAAGTATTAACTTTTGAAAACTCCCCTTCAAACATTTTCTAAAAATTGGCGTATCTGCATTTTAGTATACGGTCCCTCTATCCTCCCACCTGAATCATCTTTGATGATTTCATCTCCTATTTGCCACTCATCCAAGTCTTCCTAATTCTATTTCCATAAAATATCTACATTCAAAGCACTTTCCTGGGCTTCCCTGGTGGTGCAGTGGTTGGGCGTCCGCCTGCCGATGCGGGGGACACGGTGTTCGTGTCCCGGTCCGGGAAGATCCCACATGCCGCGGAGCGGCTGGGGCC
>NW_006782062.1:1874760-1881793 GCF_000442215.2 Lipotes vexillifer
AAAAAAAAAAAAAAAAAAAAAAAAAAAAAACCACTTTCCTGCAACGCTACTGCAACAAAATCCCAGACCAAGATACCCCCTTTTCTAAACTGAATTCTGTCAACAACCTCATTACTGCCTCTCTGCTTCCATTGTTACCCCTCTAGTTCACTCTCCACAGACCAGAAGAATGAAATTTTTAAAGCATAAACTGTACCATCCCTCTCACCTGCTCTAACCAATCCTCAATAAAAGAAATTTCCAACCTGCTGCTTCATCTGGCTGCTTCTTTCTCTCCAGTCGGAGGTCATGTCTAAGTTTTCAGATAACAATGTGTCTCACACTTGAAAATTATCCATTGTTTTTCTGAAACTTGAATCTGAGTGCCCTACATTTTATGTGGCAAGCCCAGTCGTACCATTATCTGATTTGCTCATAAACCACCTGTGACAGCAACCTTCTAAAATTTTCTTTCTGAGCCACACCCTTTCCTGCTGTAATGCCTACCATTTCTATTAACAGAAATGTTCCTTTGAAAAGATATATGCACCCTAATATTCATAGCAGCACTATTTCCAATAGCCAAGACATGGAAGCAACATAAATGTCCATCAACAGATGAATGGATAAAGAAGATGTGGTACATATATACAATGGAATATTACTCAGCCATAAAAAAAAAATGAAATGATGCCATCTGCAGCAACATGGATGCAACTAGAGATTATCATATTAAGTGAAGTAAGTCAGACAGAGAAAGACAAATATATGATATCACTTATATGTGGAATCTAAAAAGAAAAAAATGATACAAATGAACTTACAAAATGGAAATAGACTCATAGACATAGAAAACAAACATGGTTACCAATGGGGAAAGGGGGGGGTAAAAATCAGAAATTTGGGATTAACAGATACACACTACTATATATAAAATAAACAACAAGGACTTACTGTACAACACAGGAAACTATATTCAATATCTTATAATAACCTATAATAGAAAAGAATCTGAAAAAAGAATCAAACTGAATCACTTTACTGTATGCCTGCTACACTGTAAATCAACTATACTTCAATTAAAAAAAAAAAGAAAAAAAAAAAAAAGAAATGCTCCATTGTCCAATCTTTACCTGACAAACTATTACCTTTTTTCTAGATTTACCTCAAATGCACGTTGTAAGAGTCATCTAATATTCCAAAGAGAGTGAGGTTACATCATTAAATTTCACAACACCTTATATTTTTTTCTTCTTGCTCCTGTCATAATTTATATAATTACTTATGTGAATATGAACAATTAAATATGTGTTTGACCTATCACTACATCCCCCATGCTAGCAGAAAATCATGGACCTAGCAGAGCCTCAATATGTATTTTTGAAAGGCAGAAAGGAAAGGAGGGAGGGAGGGAGGAAAAGAGAGAGGAATGGAGGAAGAAAGGAAGGAAGGAAGGCAGGAAGAAAGAAGTTTTATCTAAAGCAACTCCTTTATTTGAAGTCCATGCTGCTGATGCAAACTTCTATTGTATAGTTCAACTTTCTGAAAGCATTTACGTTCTTCGGACCAATGCAACTGACCTTAACCATAAAATATTGTTCAGTAGTTCTTAACAAATCTAAAATGAAGATATTGGTACACTGGCTTGTGAATTCATTTTTTATGATTAAATTCCATGGGACTGTATCATGTTATTATAAGGTCTAACCTGCTTCCTGGTCACTTCTATTTTCCCTCATCACTTGATCTTCAGATGCAATTCTGCTTGGTCTCTGTTTCCCTGCTCTAATTCTAACCCAACCCCAAAGAAATATAATCAGCTACAGTACGACATATAAGGATCAACTTTTATTCACTGTTCATTTAATTGCTAGTTTGATGTTAATCTGATCAATGATCTTCAGTTTCATTTGAGGAAACTGTGTTTGTCAAGATAGCACAGCGAAAGTTTATGTGTTTTGGAACCAGAAACTCATATCTCTAGTCTAGACACAGTAGCTCAGTGAACTTGGAAATAAGTCTGTAACCCTCTGAATGTCAATCTTCTCATTTTAAAAATAAGGATAAACTATTTACTTCATGGTACTATTATGTTGATTACATGAGGTTGCTTTCCCCTGGTTAAAACCATTGATCTAAAAATCCCAAATCCAAGGTTCTATATGATCTTGATACAGCTGAACTCACCAGTCTCTTTCAATGCTACCCTCCCCTCCCTATATCAAAGGACATAAATTCTAGTACTTGCAGTGGCCAGACAAGTAATGCAAGGAATGAATCTGATGGGATGGAAAGGAAAACAGGAAGTGGTGGGGATGCTGGTAGAGTAGATAACACAGGGCTTAAAAAAGGAAATCAGCCTCCTCAGCCCAGACAATTGTTGCCATGTGAGAACATGTATTTTGAGAAGAGCTGTTTGCTTTTTTTTAAAGAGAGGCTTGAAGTTGGAATTTTTATATGATAATTTTTGATTTTAAAATATTGGGTAATGGTTTAAATAACTTCAGAGCTTGACAAAGAATTACCAATCAAGTTGGCCAATGAAGACACAACTCGACATGCCTTCTTTTCTGCACACACATGGCAAGGACATAGATGATAACTAGGATGTTAAAAAAAAGGGGGGAAATATACAAATGGGATAAAGAAAAAATAAACAAGGTGGCAAAATCTGTTTCTTCATGTATGAAGTTTGACTTTAATTCATTCTGTTATAGTTCGTTCTGTAGGTCCCAATGTAAAAAAACATGTGTAGAGAAGCAGCTAAGTTGCTATACCTATCCCAGCCACCCACCCTCTGCTACTATCCCCCAGGACTCTGTCTACCACTGAAAAGAAGCTAACCCGACCACTTCTTCCTGGTGCTTGAAAGCACAGTACAGAGGCAGGCCTCTCATGAGGGAAGCAACCCAAATTCCCCAGTCCCCTTTTGGGAGGCTACAGATGCATGTTCCAATGTTAGTGATGTCAACAACAAACCCACATTCCTAAGCATTGTGAAAAATAAGTCAGGATTCTGAGGACACTTTGTTGTTGTTGTTATTCCTTTGCTTTCTTGTTTATTTTATACCCAGGATCAGAAATAGATTGACCGTCTACACTTCAGGGCTTTCTTTCAGAAAAGAGGTGTTACGGTTGTTAGAAAACAAACCTAATCTGACTCACAAGCTCTAGTACAGAGCTTGCTGCAGCCAAAGAACAATCTGTCCAAATTTATAGCCTTTGGTTAACTCCTCAGATGGCTTTGTAGTAGATGCATCCCTGGACCTTACTCCTGAGTCATTTTTCCTTTACATTATGTTTGTATATTTTAAGCAAATGAGACAACCAGTATATTGGAATAAGTGGTTTTCTTTTTTTTAAAGAAAAAAATAGGTAAATTGTTCATGGGGAAAATGGTAGAAAGTAAAAAGCTTCAATTGGCTACAAGTGGCATCTCGCAAACACAGTAAGTCACAGCCTTAAATAGCTCAATGGACTTTTAGTCAATAAAATTAACAAGCTGCAACCAGAGTCCAAGCTTCAGGGCAGTATGCAAATAAAAGTCCAGGAAGCCAACTGCATCTCAACCCGAGGACCGAGTTAATAGAGGGGAAATGACAAAATGTGTAAGAAGGATTTGAAAGAGAAAGCTTTTTACTCTTTGTGTCTCTTTCCTATTTAATGTAAGGGCAAATAACTACAAAGCTTAGTTTTGAGAGATAAACCAAGCTGCAAGTAAAAAAAAAAACTTCATGTATGAAAATGATATTTCCATGGCCAAGAATTTGAACATTTCACATTACAGATAAAGATTTTTAGAAAAGTATGGTTCTAGATATGGAAACTATAATATAAACTGGTACAAGGAACATCTATTGATCAAGCAAAGCTAAGTTTGTTAGACTTACTGCAGAAAGAGAGAACAATACTTTGACAATGTCACTGGTCTCTCAAAATGAGGAAACTAGAGGGATATCCCCTGGGCTTGGGCCAGATTTTAAGGCAGATTTTCCAACACAGAGAATGGTTGAAATTGGGCAATGTTTATAGTGAAAAAATTTTGGTGTAGGGTACAGCAAAGCTAAGGTCCAGAAACGAGGCTTGATAATCAAACTGTATGCTTTTTTTTTTTAACATCTTTATTGGAGTATAATTGCTTTACAATGGTGTGTTAGTTTCTGCTTTATAACAAAGTGAATCAGTTATACATATACATATGTCCCCATATCTCTTCCCTCTTGCGTCTCCCTCCCTCCCACATCTCTAGGTGGTCACAAAGCACCGAGCTGATCTCCCTGTGCAATGCAGCTGCTTCCCACTAGCTATCTATTTTACATTTGGTAGTGTATATATGTCCATGGCACTCTCTCAATTTGTCCAAGCTTACCCTTCCCCCTCCCCGTGTCCTCTAGTAGCTCTGCATCTGTATTCCCGTCTTGCCCCTAGGTTCTTCATGACCTTTTTTTTTTTACATTACATATATATGTATTAGCATACTGTATTTGTTTTTCTGTTTCTGACTTACTTCACTCTGCATGACAGACTCAGGGTCCATCCACCTGACCACAAGTAACTCCATTTCGCCTGATTTTATGGCTGAGTAATATTCCATTGTATATATGTGCCACATCTTCTTTATCCATTCATCTGTTGATGGACACTTCGGTTGCTTCCATGTCCTGGCTATTGTAAATAGAGCTGCAATGAACATGACTCCTTTTGAATTATGGTTTTCTCAGGGTATATGCCCAGTAGTGGGATTGCTGGGTTGTATGGTAGATCTATTTTGAGTTTTTTAAGGAACCTCCATACTGTTCTCCATAGTGGCTGTATCAATTTACATTCCCACCAACAGTGCAGGAGGGTTCCCTTTTCTCCACACCCTCTCCAGCATTTACAGTTTGTAGATTTTTGATGATGGCCATTCTGACCCATGTGAGGTGATACTTCATTGTAGTTTTGATTTGCATTTCTCTAATGATTAGTGATGTTGAGCATCCTTTCATGTGTTTCTTGGCAATCTGTATATCTTCTTTGGAGAAATGTCTGTTTAGGTCTTCTGCCCATTTTTGGATTGGGTTGTTTGTTTTTTTGATATAGAGCTGCATGAGCTCCTTGTAAATTAATCCTTTGTCAGTTGCTTCATTTGCAAATATTTTCTCCCATTCTGAGGGTTGTCTTTTCATCTTGTTTAAGGTTTCCTTTGCTGTGCAAAAGCTTTTCAGTTTCATTAGGTCCCATTTGTTTATTTTTGTTTTTATTTCCATTTCTCTAGGAGGTGGGTTAAAAAGGATCTTGCTGTGATTTATGTCATAGAGTGTTCTGCCTATGTTTTCCTCTAGAGTTTGATAGTATCTGGCCTTACATTTAGGTCTAATCCACTTTGAGTTTATTTTTGTATATGGTGTTAGGGAGTGTTCTAACTTTATTCTTTTACATGTAGCTGTCCAGTTTTCCCAGCACCACTTATTGAGGAGGCTATCTTTTATCCACTGTATATTCTTGCCTCCTTTAACAAAGATAAGGTGACCATATGTGCATGGGATTATCTCAAGGCTTTCTATCCTGTTCTATTGATCTATATTTCTGTTTTTGTGCCAGTACCATACTGTCTTCATAACTGTAGCTTTGTAGTACAGTCTGAAGTCAGGGAGCCTGAGTCCTCCAGCTCCGTTTTTCTCTCTCAAGATTGCTTTGACTATTCGGGGTCTTTTGTGTTTCCATATAAATTGTGAAATTTTTTGTTCTAGCTCTGTGAAAAATGCCACTGGTAGTTTGATAGGAATTGAACTGAATCTGTAGATTGCTTTGGGTATTATAGTTACTTTCACAATGTTGATTCTACCAATCCAAGAAGATGGTATATCTCTCCATCTATTTGTATCATATTTAATTTCTTTTATCAGTGTCTTATAATTTTCTGCCTACAGGTCTTTTGTCTCCTTAGGTAGGTTTATTCCTAGGTATTTTATTCTTTTTGTTGCAATGGTTAATGGGAGTGTTTCCTCAATTTCTCTTTCAGATTTTTCATCATTAGTGTATAGGAATGCAAGAGATTTCTGTGCATTAATTTTGTATCTGCTACTTTACCAAATTCATTGATTAGCTCTAGTAGTTTCCTGATAGCATCATTAGGATTCTCTATGTATAGTATCATGTCATCTGTAAACAGTAACAGCTTTACTTCTTTTCTGACTTGAATTCCTTTTATGTCTTTTTCTTCTCTGATTGCTGTGGCTAAAACTTCCAAAAGTATGTTGAATACTAGTGGTGAGAGTGGGCAACACTGTCTTCTTCCTGATCTTACTGGAAATAGTTTCAGTTTTTCACCATTGAGGACGATGTTGACTGTGTTTGTCATATATGGCATTTATTATGTTGAGGTAAGGTCCCTCTATGCCTACTTTCTGGAGGGTTTTTTTATCATAAATGGGTGTTGAATTTTGTCAAAAGCTTTTTCTGCATCTATTGAGAGGATCATATGGTTTTTCTCCTTCAATTTGTTAATATGGTGTATCACATTGATTGATTTGCCTATATTGAAGAATCCTTGCATTCCTGGGATAAACCACACTTTATCATGGTGCATGATCCTTTCAATGTGCAGTTAGATTCTGTTTGCTACTATTTTGTTGTGGATTTTTGCAGCTATGTTCATCAGTGATAATGGCCTGTAGTTTTCTTCCTGTGGGACATCTTTCTCTGGTTTTGGTATCATGGTGATGGCGGTCTCATAGAATGAGTTTGGGAGTATTCCCCCCTCTGCTATATTTTGGAAGAGTTTGAGAAGGATACCTGTTAGCTCTTCTGTAAATGTTTGATAGAATTCTGCTGTGAAGCCATCTGGTTCTGGGCTTTTATTTGTTGGAAGATTTTTAATCACAGTTTCAATTTCAGTGCTTGTGATTGGTCTGTTCATATTTTCTATTTCTTCCTGGTTCAGTCTCAGAAGGTTGTGCATTCCAGGTTATCCATTTTATTGGCGTACAGTTGCTTGTAGTAATCTCTCATGATTCTTTGTATTTCTGCAGTGTCAGTTGTTACTTCTCCATTTTCTTTTTTTTTTTTTTTT
>NW_006782062.1:1885054-1895830 GCF_000442215.2 Lipotes vexillifer
TTTTTTTTTTTTTTTTTTTTTTTGTGGTACGTGGGCCTCTCACTGTTGTGGCCTCTCCCATTGTGGAGCACAGGCTCTGGACGTGCAGGTTCAGCGGCCATGGCTCACGGGCCTAGCCACTCCACGGCATGTGGGATCTTCCCAGACCAGGGTATGAACCTATGTCCCCTGCATCAGCAGGCGGACTCTCAACCACTGTGCCACCAGGGAAGCCCAGTTCTCCATTTTCATTTCTAATTCTATTAATTTGAGTCTTCTCCCTTTTTTTTCTTGATGAGTCTGGATAATGGTTTATCAATTTTGTTTATCTTCTCAAAGAACCAACTTTGAGTTTTATTGATATTTGCTATTGTTTCCTTCATTTCTTTTTCATTTTTTTCTGATCTGACCTTTAAGATGTCTTTCCTTCTGCTAACTTTGGGGTTTTTTTGTTCTTCTTTCTCTAATTGCTTTAGGTGTAAGGGTAGGTTGTTTATTTCAGATGTTTCTTGTTTCTTAAGGTAGGATTGTATTGCTATAAACTTCCGTATTAGAACTGCTTTTGCTGCATCCCATAGGTTTTGGGTCATTGTGTCTCCATTGTCATTTGTTTCTAGGATTTTTTTATTTCCTCTTTGATTTCCTCAGTGATCTCTTGGTTATTGAGTAGTGTATTGTTTAGCCTCCATGTGTTTGTATTTTTTACAGATTTTTTTCCTGTAATTGATATCTAGTCTCATAGTGCTGTGGTCAGAAAAGATACTTGATGTGATTTCAATTTTCTTAAATTTACCAAGGCTTGATTTCTGACACAAGATATGATCTATCCTGGAGAATGTTCCATGAGCACTTGAGACGAATGTGTATTCTGTTGTTTTCAGATGGAATGTCCTATAAATATCAATTAAATCTACCTTGTTTAATGTATCATTTAAAGCTTGTGTTTCCTTATTTATTTTCATTTTGGATGATCTGTCCACTGGTGAAAGTGGGATGGCAAAGTCCCCTACTATGATTGTGTTACTTTCGATTTCCCCTTTTATGGCTGTTAGTATTTGCCTTATGTATTGAGGCGCTCCTATGTTGGGTGCATAAATATTTGCAATTGTTATATCTTCTTCTTGGATTGATCCCTTGGTCATTATGTAGTGTCCTTCTTTGTCTCTTGTAATCATCTTTGTTTCAAAGTCTATTTTGTCTGTTATGAGAATTGCTCTTCCAGCTTTCTTTTGATTTCCATTTGCATCGAATATCTTTTTCCAACCCCTCACTTTCAGTCTGTATGTGTCCCTAGGTCTAAAGTGGGTCTCTTGTAGACAGCATATATATGGGCCTTATTTTTGCATCCATTCATCCACTCTAGGTCTTTTGGTTGGAGCGTTTACTCCATTTACATTTAAGGTAATTATCGATATGTATGTTCCTATTACCATTTTCTTAATTGTTTTGGGTTTGTTATTGTAAGTCTTTTCATTCTCTTCTGTTTGCTACCTAGAGAAGTTCCTTTAGCATTTGTTGTAAACCTGGTTTGGTGGTGCTGAAATCTCTAAGCATTTGATTGGCTGTAATGGTTTTAATTTCTCCATCGAATCAGAATGAGATCCTTGCTGGGTAATCTTGGTTGTACATTTTTCCCTTTCATCACTTCAAATATGTCCTGCCACTCCCTTCTGGCTTGCAGAGGTTCTGCTGAAAGATCAGCATTAATCTTATGGGGATTCTCTTGTATATTATTTGTTGTTTTTCATTTGCTGCTTTTAATATTTTTTTGTTTGTATTTAATTTTTGATAGTTTGATTAATATGTACCTTGGCGTGTTTCTCCTTGGATTTATCCTCTATGGGACTCTCTGTGTTTACTGGACTTGATTAACTATTTCCTTTCCCCTATTAGGGAAGTTGTCAACTATAATCTCTTCGAATATTTTCTCAGTCCCTTTCTTTTTCTCTTCTTCTAGGATCTCTATAATTCAAATGTTGGTGCATTTAATGTTGTCCCAGAGGTCTCTGAGACTGCCCTCAATTCTTTTCATTCCTTTTTCTTTATTCTGCTCTGCAGTAGATATTTCCACTATTTTATCTTCAAGGTCACTTATCTGTTCCTCTGCCTCAGTTATTCTGCTATTGATCCCTTCTAGAGAATTTTTAATTTCATTTACTGTGTTGTTCATCACTGTTTGTTTGCTCTTTAGTTCTTCTAGGTCCTTCTTAAACATTTCTTGTATTTTCTCCATTCTATTCCCAAGATTTTGCATCATCTTTACTATCATTATTCTGAATTCTTTTTCAGGTAGACTGCCTATTTCCTCTTCATTTGTTAGGTCTGGTGGGGTTTTACCTTGCTCCTTCACCTGCTGTGTTTTCTCTGTCTTCTCATTTTGCTTAACTTACTGTGTTTGGGGTCTCCTTTTCGCAGGCTGCAGGTTTGTAGTTATCATAGTTTTTGGTGTCTGTCCCCAGTGGCTAAGGTTGATTCGGTGGGTTGTGTAGGCTTCCTGGTGGAAGGGACTAGTACCTGTGTTCTGGTGGAAGAGGCTGGGTCTTGCCTTTCTGGTGGGCAGGTCCACGTCTGGTAGTGTGTTTTGGGGGATATGTGGCCTTATTGTGATTTTAGGCACCCTCTCTGCTAATTGATGGGGTTGTGTTCCTGTCCTGCTAGTTGTTTGGCATAGGGGGTCCAGCAATGTAGCTTGCTGCTCAATGAGTGGAGCTGGGTCTACGTGTTGAGATGGTGATCTCTGCAAGATTTTCGTCGTTTGGTATTACGTGGAGCTGGGAGGTCTCTTGTGGACCAGTGTCCTGAACTTGGCTCTCCCACCTCAGAAGAACAGCCCTGACGACTGGCTGGAGCACAAGAGCCTGTCATCCACACGGTTCAGAATAAAAGGGAGAAATAAAGCAAGCAAGAAAGAAAAAATAAAATAAAATGAAATAAAATAAAGTTATTAAAATAAAAAATAATTATTAAAAAATTTTAAAAGTAATTAAAAAAAGAATAGAGCAACAAAACCTAAAAACAAATCCACCAATGATAACTAGCGCTATAAACTGTACTAAAAAAAAGAAGAAAAAAAAAATGGACAGACAGAACCCTAGGACAAAAGTATAAGCAAAGCTATACAGACATAATCACACACAGAAGCATACACATACACACTCAGAAAAAGAGTTAAAGGGAAATATATATATATATTGTTGCCCCCAAAGTCCACCTCCTCATTATGGTATGATTCATTGTCTACTCAGTTATTCCACAGATGCAGGTACATCAAGTTAATTGTGGAGATTTAATCCGCTGCTCCTGAGGCTGCTAGGAGAGATTTCCTTTCTCTTTGTTCGCACAGCTCCTTGGGTTCAGCTTTGGATTTGGCCCCGTCTCTGCGTGTATTTCGCCTGAGGGCGTCTGTTCTTCGCTCAGACAGGTGGGGTTAAAGTAGCAGCTGCTTCGGGGGCTGTGGCTCACTCAGGCCAGGGGGAGGGAGGGGTACGGATGCCGGGCGACCCTGCGGCGGCAGAGGCCAGCGTGATGTTGCACCAGCCTGAGGCGCACCATGTGTCGTCCCGGGGAAGTTTTCCCTGGATCCCGGGACCCTGGCAGTGGTGGGCTGCACAGGCTCCCAGAAGGGAGGTGTGGATAATGATCTGTGCTCGCACACAGGCTTCTTGGTGGCGGCAGCAGCGGCCTTAGCATCTCATGCCCGTCTCTGGGGTCCACGCTGTTAGCCGCGGCTCACTCCCGTCTCTGGAGCTCCTTTAAGCAGCGCTCTTAATCCCCTCTCCTTGCGCACCAGGAAACAGAGGCAAGAAAAAGTCTCCTGTCTCTTAGGCAGGTCCAGACCTTTTCCAGGACTTCCTCCCGGCTAGCTGTACCGCACCAGTCCCTTCAGGCTGTGTTCACACCACCAACGCCAGTCCTCTCCCTGGGATCTGACCGCTAAAGTCCGAGCCTCAGCTCCCAGCCCCCGCCCGCCCCGGCGGCTGAGCAGAGAAGCCTCTCGGGCTGCTGAGTGCCGGTCGGCGCCGATCCTCTGTGCGGGAATCTCTCCGCTCTGCCCTCCGCTCCCCCGTTGCTGCGCTCTCCTCCGCGGCGCCGAAGCTCCCCGCTCCGCCACCCGCAGTCTCCGCCCGCGAAGGGGCTTCCTAGTGTGTGGAAACCTTTCTTCCTTCAGAGCTCCCTCCCCGAGATGCAGGTCCCATCCCTATTCTTTTGTCTCTGTCTATTCTTTTTTCTTCTGCCCTACCCAGGTACGTGGGGAGTTTCTTGCCTTTTGGAAGGTCTGAGGTCTTCTTCCAGCGTTCAGTAGGTGCCCTGTAGGAGTTGTTCCACGTGTAGATGTATTTCTCATGTATTTGTGGGGAGGAAGGTGGTCTCCACATCTTACTCTTCCACCATCTTGAAGCTCCCCCCACAAACTGTATGCTTTTTAAATTGGTTTACAGTCTTATCTTCCAGGAGAAAGTGTTTCCTGGAGCAAGTGGCTAAGTTATTTTTTCCTAGCTCCAGTGTTATTTTGCACAATGGAAAGTGTGTTTGGTCTCTGAATTTTTAGCACACAGACACAAAATTATGTTGGCTGCAGTTTCCTCTTCCCAAAATGTATATACCTCATTTCTAAAAAATTCCTATAGTAGGAATCAGAACTGCTTTGACCTCAGATATCTCTGACTTTTCTGCTACCTTGATGAAATGCTTTAGATATCCCTAAAAAGCAACCCACCTGCTTATTCAACCTTCTTCTTGCTATACCACCTAAGATATTAAAGAGATTTTAGTCTTTAAGACTTAAATCATGGAAAATACAACAGAGCCCTTAATTCTTAGCAACCCACTTTTTATGAATCATCCAAACAATTATATACCTAGTCTACCAAATAGAGTACTGAGAAAAAATTATTTTATTGAAGTAGGGAATTTTTATGTTATAAATTATATAAAGGTTAGACGCATGGCATATTTAGAATCTGACTTTACCCAGTTTAGGAGATTAATTTGGTTTCTCTCTTAGGAATTGATATTTATAACTGAAAAGAAACTTGGAGAATACCTAATTCAAATTCCTTCATTTATTTCCTCTTAATATGGGAAATAAATAAATATAAGGAAGCACTGACATCTGCCTAAAGTCATACAGATACCTAGCCTTTTTTAGATGCCAGATTTTAGAGAGATTTCATTTTCCCTTCCACATGCTCTCACTCTGCCTAGGTTTATCTTTCTCTCCCACAGACCCATGTCTCTGAGGAAAGAATGTCTGTACTTGCTGGCACTATACCCTATTGGAGTTGTTCTTTCCAGCAACCCGTGATGACATCATACTTTATCTTTTCCCTCTGTGTCCTATCCCCTGAAATCTCATGAGCAAACCTATACCCAGCCATCCCTCCCAGGAAAGCATCCTCCACTCTTAATTGGACATTATTAAGTCCCTGCCTAAGCTATTGGTTCATCCTTGGGCCTCATATATCACAGCATGGTTAAGCCCAGGTGGGACACCCTGCCAGGTAACCACCTGCTTGAGGGGCTGAAAATAATTCTGGAGAACAACACATCTTAAAAAGAAAAGTGAAACATCAAGTATGGCTTAACAACAAGACTGAATTCATCAAAAAAAAAAAAAAAGAAAGAAAGAAAATTATGATCACACTTGGATTTGTCCCAGCCAAGATCACCATGGACACATTTGAAACTTAGGGAGAATAAAAGCTAAAATAACTCTTTTTAACTAATAAATATAATGCTAAGTCACTATGAGGCTAAGAGGAACATATAAGCAGGATGATGAAAGACCTTTGCACATCAGGACTGCAACCTGCAAGTGGCACTGACAACAAGAAGATACAGGGCTGATAGCTTTGGAGAGGACCTGGAGCACACCACTGGTGCTGGCACTCATGCTGGGCATCAACAGGAGAGACAACAGCAAACCTCATTAGCACGCGTCACCAATAGGATCTATAAGAGCAGAGGATTACACCGCATAATAACCAAGAGAATCTGGCTTACACACACATAAAAAGATTGCTGAGTTAGACCTTAGGAGTCTTGGAGATTCCACAAGGAGCAAGTCAGACTACACCCAGAAGAGTGCTACTGATTAGTTTTCCCTGGGGCTCTGGGCCTGAGAAAATAATTCACCGCCTGATTTCTTTCACTTTGCTCTAGCTCAAATCCAAATCAATGTTTTTAAACGTTACAACTCATCTATTCAGCAATTTCTTTGTCCTACTTGTTTTCTGTTTTCATTCCATTTCCTTCTGATCAATCACAAAGTGAACATTTATAAAATTAATTTTTTTTTTTTTTTTTTTTTTTTTTTTTTGCAGTACACGGGCCTCTCACTGTTGTGGCCTCTCCTGTTGTGGAGCACAGGCTCCGGACGCGCAGGCCCATCAGCCATGGTTCATGGGCCCAGCCGCTCCGTGGCATGTAGGATCCTCCCAGAGCGGGGCACGAACCCGTGTCCCCTGCATTGGCAGGCGGACTCTCAACCACTGCACTACCAGGGAAGCCCCTATAAAATTAATTTTTAATATATTTAAGATACCACTTGACTGATGCAAAGAAATTAAAGAGGACATGCAATTATGATATGTTAATTTTAATGAGGGATATTCATTCATTAAACAGTCTATCATTTGTTAATGTGCTCTGCTTCTCCTGAAATACCTGCTCAACTTCACAGATATTCTATACTCAAATGCCTGTTTGGACAGATTAGTGGGAAAAGTCATTATTAGATAAGAAATAAATTTATTTTCTCTTTGCTTCAGGAATTCTCATAAACCAATATCTCTGGGCGAAATCTCTCCTATCAACATAGTAGATTGTTCACCTGGGCAAATAGTTAACACAAAAGTTTATTTAACAAACCTTGACTCAGGACCATCATCTTACTCTGTCTACCAATCCTAAATTATATATTACATCACAAACTCCATCCAGTCTCCATCAGTTCTCTTCCTTGAAAATCCCATCATAAAATACTTGAGCGTAGACACTCAAGTTGTATAAACATTTTTCTTTGATGTCTCACTTCTGAAAAACTACTAAGACTGCTCAGGTAGTACTCTCCCTTACTGCAGTACGTCTAAGAAAATTAACCCTCTTTGACTGACAAGTTTTAATAGTCACTTAAGGAGTCAGCAATGAGGATCTTAGATGTGCTCCTGAGATCCAGCTGAGATTCCACCACCACTGCTATGCCCACTGTAGCTCAGGACCTCTCACTTGGAAATAGCACGCCTCCCTTCCAGCTGTGAAGGGGAAGTAAACCTGATGTGGAGTCTGAACTCTTATTTCTTTTCTTTGAGTCCTCAAATTCTGAGTTTATCTCTTAGAAATGAGGAACCCCATATAGATAATTCTTTAATTATCTACTGAAGCTTTAAAACATGTTTTCCTAGTAGAAATCTGCTTATTTGTTGATAACACTATTGATTGTCTTTATCTGTTCTCACTATCTTTTGTGGGAAGTCTATGTGGGGAAGTTCATAGGGAAGAGAATAGACAAGTCCATCTCTCAGTCAGACTCCAAAGGTTCAGAAGGTCAGAAGGATTCATCACACTGGTGTCCTTATAGGACAAACATTGCCGTGGGTCACCTACCAATATCTTACAAAAACCTTCCTCCATCTTGTCTTGTTTTGTTCATGAGAGCACCGTTCTGAAAAAGGTCTCTTCTTGAAACAGTCCATCTACAAAGAAATGCTCATTCATCAATCTCTGACTAGAGAGAGCCAACTATTAATTTGAGGGGTCCAAGACACAAAGTGCAACAGCAACTTATTCTACCAACCATTGGCACACACCCACTGAGTGCCTCTCAATGTAATTTAATATACCCTCTGGCCAGATTTCTGTTTCTTACATGGTTTTGCACAAATTCCAGTGCTTATCTTTCTAAGTTGCATAATTGCACCAAAGATAATTAAGAATTATAATGGATATCTGGGAGAATTTTTAATTTTAGCAAACTTGTTCATAACAGTGGCACCATAAAAACAAATAGGGAGTAAAATTGAAAATACCCATTGAGTGAATTTTTCTTTGTATGAAGAACTCCCCAAACAAATTCATATTCCAAAACTATTTCCTAAAAAGAGTTCTTAGCCAAGACACAAGGAAAATGTAAACATTCAAATGTATCTATTTTCGATCTCCCGAAGCACAACTTGAACCTAACAGCCGTTATCCCACTCGTCTTCTTCCCCTCTCCTGTGCTTCTCCAGTACCCTCTGCTCCTTCCTCTCTTTATGACCCAATTTCTTTCCATTCTGGACAGTCATAAATCCCCAAAGCTCAATTGCCTCTCAAAGTTAAATTCACTTTAAACAGGGCAAATCCCTGTTCTGGCATTAGCACTTATGTTGAACATCAATATAAGCTGTTATACATGTATTACTCCTACCCCTATTATGTTTTGTAAGTAAAAAAATATTTTTTTAAAGCCTTTATTTTAGTACTCTTAATTATACTTCTTTCTAGATTTTTGAACAAGAGCCTTCACATTTTTATTTTCTACTGGGTCCCACAAATTATATTGTCAGCTTCCATGATATAGTGTAAAGTGTAGCAAGAAAAGATGTCAATATAGCCATAGAATTCCTCCCTTGTAATTTACATAAAGTTATACAGAAAGTGGATGAAAATAGACCAATTTAGATAAGATTCTAGTTTTTCTTTTAACTGAAAACATGTGCATCTTAGGGGAAGAATGTTTTACTGATACCACTACAGACTTCTCTGTATAAAAACAAACAAAAAAGCAAAGAAGTGATGAAGAATTAAGTCATTTGGCTTACACCCCCATAGCTCTTTCTGTCAGCAATTCTGATTGGGAAGAAGTTTTGTTCTCTTCATTTAAATGACCACTCTTGTCTTCCGGATTAGAAGTAGACTAAAAATTCTGATCATAAATATCCTGTTAGTATTTGCCTATTTGTAATTCTCAAAGGTGAGATCTCTAGAGGTTTAAATGCCATTGTGCCATGCAGTCCAATCAAATGATTCTGAAAATAGTCATCCAACAAAAAGAGCAGGAAAACTTGATAGAGGTTGAAATCGCCACCACTGGAAAACTGATACACAATCATCATCCCTTAAACAGTGGTTGCAGATCTGTACTGATCACTTCCTCAGCTCAGGCTGAAGAATGATCCTGGGGAACAGGAAGCAAGAGTTGAAAACTGAGACCACCTACATCCACTTAAATTAACTATTAGGACAGAGAACTGGGGTCACTTGTGTCAAAAGGACTTAACTATATGTTCTAGGAAATTCTTACCCAGGAATATAAGCCAGTAGACCAATAAATAATGTAGCTTTTTGCTTCAGAAAATTCCTGCAACCAATCTGTCTGGAAAAATAGTTTGCTCATCTGGGAAAACAGCTCTCCCTTCAAGACCATATATTGCTTACCTGGCAAACAGCTTGCATATTAAACAGCAGTTTACTTATTAAGACTCACTCGAGCACTCTCACCTCACTGTGTCCACCAACCTTAACTTATTATGCCACTAAACTTGCTCAGTCCAAATCAGTGTTCTGCCTGGAAGATCCTAAACCACTTGAGGCAGACGGCATAATTTTAGAAATATCTTTTCCTTGCATTGCTTTTGAGACTTTGTTAGGGAGACTCTGTTATGCGGGTGTTTGTTCTTACTTCAGAAGGGCTAATAAACTTAGCTTTGCTTAACCAGTAGATTTTTTTTGGTGATCTCTTAAGCAGTTGGCAATCAACAGGCATCTTTCTATCTATCTGGTTAAACTTGTCAACATAGCAAGACAGAGAAAAACAAGCATTAATCCACCAATGTAACTAAAAATGATAAAATAAAAGAGCTTCTCTATCATCCTAATTTTATTGTTGAATGAAGGTGAATATCATTTGATCACACTACCCTGAAATTATATTTTTCCTCAAATATTTTAATAGTCAATATATTAAACCAGTTTGGGTGGCAGAGCAATAATCAGAGAGAAAATGTCACCTGGCATGTCCATATAATTAAAATTACATTTATTTCCTGGATTTTGTGTCAGCAAAGCAGGATAAATGTCTAGCTCTACAACTTATCTCTTCAATTTTGTACAAGTCACTGATTATTTCTTTGTTTAGTTCTTCACTTCTAAAATAAGCCAATTATATCTACCAGAGAATTATAATTTTGATTGCTTGCTCTGTATCAGGCAGTGTTCCAGAAAATGGATTGTGGCCACACAATGATTAAATCACAAAATGTATATAAGATAAATTTGTAAAATTTTTTTAAAAAGGCAAATAGTAAAGTTTCCTTATTTTTATTATCATTAGTACTATTATCTTGATTCTCTAATATTCAAAGTGTTTTTAAAAAGTGAAATTATTAAAATCTTCACAAGCTAGAACCTCTTTAAAGCCAGAATCCATCAATGTGAATTTTGTCACTATGAGTTAATCAGGTTTATTTTCATTTAGACACCATAAAATGCTGTGATTTGAGATTATGAAAAAAAAAAAAAAAAACTGTGAAAGCCTATCACTGACCTCTACCAAGTCTTCTTCTTATTCAAAGGCACATAGCAAAAGGGCTGTTTTAATTTTAGGTGAAACTATATTTTTTTTTACTGTGGTAAAATATATATAACATAAAAATTACCATTTTAACCATTTGTAAGTGTACAGTTCTGAGAAATTCAGTACATTCACATTGTTGTGCAACCATCACCACCACCCATTTCCAGAACTTTTTCACCCCCCCAACTGAAACTCTACACCAAATAAACACTAATTATTCTTCATTCCACCCCCCCCCCCCC
>NW_006782062.1:1895840-1902089 GCF_000442215.2 Lipotes vexillifer
CCCCCCCCCCCCCGTAGCCCCTGGTAACTGTAACCACCATTCTATTTTTTGTCTCTAGGAAGTTGACTATTCTAGGTGCCTTATATAAGTGGAGTTATTCAATATTGGTCCAGGCTTTTTTCACTCAGCTTAATGTCCTGAAGTTTCATCCATTTGGTAGCATATGTTACAATTTCCTTCCTTACTAAGACTGAATAATATTCCACTGTGTGTGTGTGTGTGTGTGTGTGTGTGTGTGTGTATACACACACCACATTTTGCTTATATGATCATCCATTAATGGACACTTGGGAGGCTTCCATCTTTTAGCTTTTGTGAATAATGCTGCTATGAACACGGGTGTTCAAATATCTCTGACACCCTACTTTCAGTTCTTTTGGTTATAAACCCAGAAGTAAGACTGGTGGATCATATGGTAATTTTATTTTTATTTTTTTGACGAGTAACCATACCACTTTCCACAGAGGCTTCACCATTTTATATTCTCTCCAGCAAAGCACTGGGTTTCGATTTCTCCGCATCCTCTCCAAAACGTTTTTGTTTTGTTTTGTTTTTTAATAGCATCTGAATGTGTGTTAAGTGGTATTTCACTGTGGTTTTGATTTGTGTCTCTTAATCATTAGTGATGTTGAGCATAGTTGCATGTGCTTATTGACAATTTCTATATATTCTTTGGAGAAATGCCTCTTGAAATCCTTTGCCCATTTGTTAATTGGACTGTTTTATTGTTGAGTTGTAGGCGTTCTTTATATGTTCTAGACGCCAATCCCTTAGCAGAGTATGATTTGAAGATATTTTCTCCCATTCACTCTCTTGGTAGTGTGCTTTGATGCACAGTTTTTTATTTCCTGTTTTTAATTATCTATTTGGGGATGCAATTACATTTCTTAACTCTTACTTGTGAAACACACGTGTGACTGCAACTGCCCAAGTATTTACTGATGTTGGAAAAAACTGTCCGAATTATACTTGTTTTGAAAGCCAGAACTTGACTGAACAAATGACAATGTGTCCACTTGCCACTAGGAGGAAAAAGTCATGGAGACATCTGTTAAAAATAACTACTTGGAAGAATAATCCACTGTACTCTTCATTTAAGGATAAAGAGAAAGAAATACACTGAGATACCACATACTTAATGGGCAACAGAGAGAAAAATAAAAAGCTGATAAATCCTTCCAAGTTGGAGCTGTAACATATTCACAGGTGAAAACCAAGAAGTACCACAGAGACAGGTCCTATTTGGTCTACGAGCATAATGGGCTTTCTGTTCTATTCTCTGTCAAGACCAATTATTTTCTATACGAACAAAGGACATTTCCATAGGAAGTTAAGTAGCCTTACTTTTGAGAGTGAAAGGAGGAAGAAATGAGTAAAATATTTGTTGTACAACATCAAGTACAACTCAATATCTAGAAACCACAAGAGACCTATACTCAGTATCATGGAGAGCTCTTAAAAACAGCATGCAGTGAAAATATTAAACAGAATTTTATTAATATAATTTATTTAAATTTGAAACAAATATACATAAAAGTGCCTATTTTACAAAGATAAAAATTCAAAGATATCTATCAAACCTAGTAGAAGTGGGTGCTTTTGAAAAAGAGAAAAAAAGGGTAATAGGAATAAAATCAAACAAGTAATGAAATGAGAGGGACTTAGGATAGATGGTTAGTAAGTGTGACACAAAGCAGGAATTAGAATTAAGTAAACTTTCAGCACGTACAGTCCCGTTAAAAAAAAAAAAAAAAAAAAAAAAAGAATAGGTATTATGGAGATGTAACCAAGGACACCTGTGACCTAAATGGCCAGGAGGTCAAGTTGGGACCACTCAGTGATGTCGATAATTTGAGGTTTGTCCTTGGGAAACAGGCAATCCTGCAAGGTGCAGCCTTTATGAAGCAGCAAATGAAAATAATGATAGAAAGGCAGAGAGTGAAAGTGAAATAAATGCAGCAAAATGAAGTCTGAATTTAGTGCAAACAGAGCAAAGCCAAAGGAAACTCAGGGAGAAGCAGCAACAACAACTATATAAAAACAATGCAAGGAGAAAGTAGATGGGGAAAAAGTCTGCAAAAATGAAAATGAGTTTAGAGAAGAAAGAAAGTAGGAGAAATTTTAAATAGTTGTAAGAGGATTCCTAATTAGGGTAGGCAAACTATAATGTCCATATGCTGATAAAGACATTTAGGGACTTCCTAGGAGTCCCTTGAAAGATAAAATTTAATTATAGAAATTTTGAAGGAACAATGTATTTTATTTTGTTTCATTGTTCGTTTAATTCCAAGCAGAGTTTTAAAGTAGATGGGTGAGTGGATGGTTTTCCAATTGTAGCGTACATCATAATCCCCTGGACAGATTGTTAAAAGACTGATTGCTGAGACCCATCCCCAGAGTTTCTGATTCAGTAGGTCTGGGCTGTGCTCTGAGAATCTGGTTTCCTAACAAGTTCCCAGAGATAGATGACACATATGTTGCTGGTCCTGGGACTACCCTTTGAGTACTACTGGTCTCAAAAATATTAAGAACAACTCATCTAAGTAAATATTTGTAAAATAACCAGCTCATAGCAGTGTGTTTCCCCTGGGGAAGGTTTTCTAGAGATAAAGCCTTTGCTTGGTAAATAATCAGAAGTTTAAGTTCTTAAAGGTGGGAATCCTCATGGCCAACTTATTTCTAAGGTACAGGTCAGGCCATAGTAAAAAACAACAAAACAAAACAATAAAAGGATATGATTCAGGGAGGCCTTAGTTTGAAGGCTAAGAAGGATTTTAAAAAGTGATCCAGACTTTGAAGCCAGGACTTGAGATATAATGTAAGGAGTAATAAGGCTGCCGGAGTATAGGTCACAGGGCATCTACCAGAAAGTCTCCATACCATGGAATATTTTGGTATGTCATGGTCAAGAGCATATTCTTAAGGATTAGTGGACCAAGGTTCAGGTCGTGGCTCTGGCCTTTCCTAACTGTTGTTCTGTATGCAAGTTATCCAGCATTTCCCAGCTTGGTTTCCTTATCTAAAAATAGGGATGATAATACACAACTATATAAGTCAGGATAGGTAATATGCTATATAACAAATAACCCCAAAATATCAGTGGCTTGACACAAAAAGTAGATTTCTTGCTGACACAAATTTCAGTGTAACCCTTCCTGATTGGGAAGATCTTTAAGGCAACTTTCTCCTACCAGTGACTCAAAGGCACAGGCTGATTTCATCTTATGATTCCACCATCCTTGTGTCTTCAAGGTTGTCCTGATGTCATCCCAACAGCCAATGAGGAGGGGGCAGGTGAAAGAAAGAGAAAACTTGGAGCACTGCACAATAATATTTAGCTCCCAAAGCCAGCAGATACTCATCACTCTTATTAAAATCCCAGTGGTAAGAACTAGTCACATGGCCACACCTAGATGCAAAAGGGACTAGAAATGCGGTCCTGAATAGGGAGCAACTTACCCACACGAATCTATACTCTGCAATGGGAGCATGAGTATTCTTGCCCATCAGTCATCTCTGCCACATCAGCTCTCAGCATTGTTTAAATATTAAAATAAGCTATTAAAGTGCTTAGGATACAGTGATGATGGCCATTATCCTGACTTGCTGGTTTTTTAATGGCCAGTGTCTATGGCCACGCATGGGAGCATTAAAAGACAGGCCAGAAGACTGTAAGAAATAATTTTAACCCCAAGAATATTCACCAGTTCCCTTTGAAGAAAATTGGGTTATCAAAGCCTAACCCCATTCTTTTAGCTTATTATAATTATTTCTAAACATTCTTGTAGTAGACAGAGCAGCATAACAGCCCTCATGTACCTGCCATCTAGCTTCAACAATTATCAACACTTTTCATCTATACCCACCACTTTTATTTTAATGAAAATTTCTGTTATCGTATTATTTTACCTCTACGTGCTTCAGTATTAGCACTAATGAATAATGCCTTACACCAAACAAAATTTATATTAATTCTTTAGCTATATCTCATACTCAGACTGTGAACTTATTTTCCTTATTACATCAAAAACATCCTTTCAGAGTTGGCTAATTGGAGTTGGAATTCAAATAAGTTCCTCACATTGCATTTGATTGATATGACTACTGAATTTCTTTAAATGGAAAACATTTTCACCTACCACCCAGTTTTCATTTTAATGCCATTTATTTGTTGAAGAAAATGAAGCATTTGTCCCAAAGAAATTCCTATATTATGGATTTGGATGATAGCATCCATGTTATGTCATTTAACACAAAACTTCATGCCCTGTATTTCATGCAAACCACTTGATAGATTCTAAAGGTTTCATTAGATTTAAGTTGAATTCTTTTGTAGAGAATACTACTAGGTGGTTGTCCTGTGTCCTTCCTAGAAGATCACTTCAGAAAGTGCATACAGACTGATTGATCCCTTTGGTGATGTAAAGACTAATCACTGGGTTCAACTAATGTTAGCCTAATCTTCCTGTAACAAGTTTCTCATCAATCTGTCATTTAATGGTTTTAGGAGCCACTCATGATCAATGCCTAGAACCATTCATTGATGTTGATTTTATGACACTGTCTGCAGTTAACAGTTGGAATTATTTCATAAAGAGCTGTTTATTAACTTTTTATTTTTAAAGCACCATTCAAACAGCTATCAGTTTTCAGAAAAATGAATTGGTGCTCTAAAAATCTTCAACAGTCATGGTGAATTTTCTTTTTGCATCATTATGAATTCATAGATATTTATATAACTGATGTGTTTTAATCCGTTTTGAGTATTACTATTCTGATGCTAAAATTCTCCCACTGTTGGCCGGTGTGAGGCCCATCAAGATGGCACCTACATCTGTTTGTATGACTCCAGTTGTTTGATAGATTCCTTGTTTTCTAACATAACCTAATGTCCCCAGGCTGATCTTGAACATCTTCTATCCCATACCTGGAATGAATCACTTCTCTGAGGTAACCTGGTACCTTTTAGTAAAAAATTGCATTTAAGAGGTATGATGTAGATTCTAGGGGTGTACATTTCTACTGGTTTCGCATTACTCCTAGGGATTTTCTGTGGTCAGAACTAGAAAATCTGCATACATGTGTATTACATATAGACATTTTTAATATATATGTTAGAAAGAGTAAAAGAAATCATGGGTACAAATACATGTCAGTATTCTTATTCAAAATTAAAAATACAGGGTTTTTACTTAAGTGTTTGTTTAAATTTTATCTTTGACCCTCCTTTTTTTTATGCTGATAATCTTAATTCCTAATAACAACTTAATTACTTATTTGCTTTATCCTATTGTATGATAGACATATAATCCATAAAAATAATTTCAACTAATAATTTCATACTAATATTGCTACAAAAATCAAGCTTCCTAAAAGCAGTCTAAAATTTTTGTGATTATTTTTATCTTTGGAATATAATCCAGTAAGGATATACAATCAATATACTGTACTACAAAATAACTTGAAACATTTTTCTCTGTGTGGTTATGTTATCAACTTAGATTAATTTGTTTCTGTCTGTTTTAGATTTTAAGGACTGCTTTTTCTTTAATACAAATGTTCTAAAACATCTATAGTTACATGGTCCAAAAATCAAACAAACACGGTTCAGAATCAAAATTCTAAACTTTAGAAATTAGACATTCAGAGAGTCTAAATTTCCAACGCTTTCCTCCTACAGCCTATTTCTGCACTTTCTATACAATACTTTTCATTAGTTTTTGGCTTATCCTACACATTGTATCTTTTGGATAATATAAGCAAATGCCTATAAATAACTATATATTTCCCCTGCTTATACAACAAATCCTGGTGGTCCCTAATCCTCATGACACTGGGTGATTGTCCACGATCCTTTCCCTGTTGCCTTTCTCCTCAGATAAGCAGTAGCACTAAGCAAGAGCATTCAGCAGCATATTAAACACTGTGAGCAGACTTTTCCCCACACAGGTATAATTAAGGGGCCACTGCTGATGGACCCTCATGTGTGAAAGCTTCCATGCAGCCTCAGAATCAAATGTGGCACTGGCCTTGTGTCACATGCCAGCAATTTATCATTAGGGGTTTTTATTAGGAAGCAGACCCACAAAGTTACAGCCAAATTTTGAAAAATATACTGGACATTTTGGTTGATCATTCTGGCAGCTTTTGTATGGCCAATCATAAGAAAGATTATTTCTTTCATTAATTAATTGTAGAAACATGAAAAAAAGATAGCTTTTTCATGAAGCATTAAACAAATTTAGGGAA
>NW_006782062.1:1902546-1935365 GCF_000442215.2 Lipotes vexillifer
CCCCTGCATCGGCAGGCGGACTCTCAACCACTGCACCACCAGGGAAGCCCAAGGGGTCTATTTTTTAATGTGATCTCCTGCTTCTTCCCTAGCTCCATTTTTTAAGTATTATCAATTCATAATAGATTCATTGGTAAGAAATATAATCAGTGGCTTTATTCACTGACCATTATATACATGTACAACCAATTCATTTTCAGAAACACACATTGAGCCTATATCTGCACCATTCGCTATATTAAGCACTGAGAACAGAGAGATGAGTGATATCTGGTCCTCATTCTTGTCCTTGGAAATAAAGACTAGCATAAATAAATAATTTCAAAATAGTGTGAAAATGTTATAAGAAGAATGATCTTGGTTCATGCCAGGTATTGGTGGAGAAGGTATTGACAGTGGACTGTAAGCAGTTCAGGTCTGAGTCATGACGGTAGCAGAGGGGCCTGGAGGGTCAGGTATGTGCGGATAAAGGAGGCCCCAGCATCCATGAATTCTACTAACATGGGGCGTCTACTCTATGCCAGGAATTGTAATTGGATTATTTGAGGAGCCACAAGGAGGTTGGAGGGCTGGATAAGTGCATGTTGCTTATGACAGTGAGATATAATGTTTAAGCTACACTCCAGGGCAGGAGTAAGCAAACTGTGGCAAGCAGGCCAATTCCCACTACCACTTGTTTATGAAAATAAAGTTCTCTTGGAACATGGACAAACCCATTTGTTTACATACTGTCTATAGTTATGCTCTTGCTACAGTGGCAAAGTTCAGTTTGGTTTGAAAAGCCTCAGTATTTGCTCTCTTGCCCTTTACAGAGGTTTGTCAACCCCTACCCTGGAGGCAGTCAGATGTCCTTGTGAGGAACGCGCAGGACAAGCATGATCAGCGAGCACTCAGAAAGGACACACTGCCGAGCTGCCGGCAGCAGCAGCTTGGCTTGTTACCCAAGTGAACGTGGAAAGTAGGTTTTCATTTATGAACTTGGAGTCACTTTTAACTTCTTTCTTTTTCTCATTCCACACCCCCAATGTGTTTGGAGATTTTTCTGTCTTTCCCTCACAACACTGGATATGTGGAATCCTTCCACATCTCACTCTCCCCATCCAAGCCACCATCACCTCTTGCGTGGATAACTACAGCAGTGTTATCGCCTACCTTTCTGCTACTATCTTTAGCCTCCTACATTCTACCCTCATCACATCAGCCATCATGCTCTTGTAACAAAAGAAAGCCAGATGATGTTGTTCCTCAGTCCAAACCCCATCCTCCAGTGGCTCACTCAGTGGGAAAAAAAAACAAAAAAAACAAAAACCATCCTTGTCACACCATATCTTACCCCCCTGATCTCATCTCCTGTCATCCTCCCCCCAGCTCACTCTGCTCCAGACACAAGGGCCTTCTTGCTGTTCTGCCAACACTAGAAGCTTACTTCCACCCCAGAGCCTTTGCACTTACTGCTTTTTCTACCTGGAGTGCCCTTCCCCCTAACATTTATATGGCTCAGTTCTCCAAACTTTTGCTCAAATACCACCTTCTCAGTAAAGTCTTTCCTAACCTTAAATTTGCAGCCCTACCTCACCATCCCAGCATTCCCTATCTTCATACCCTGTTTAATATGTCCCCATAACATTTACTGCTCTCAAATACACATTAAATCTGCATATTTTAGTTTCTTTTAGCTTCCTCTAAAATATAAGCTAAATGAAGCCAGGAATTTCTTTTTCTGAAGTTTGTACTTGTTCATTATTGTAGCCTCAACAATAAAAACAGCACCTGGCACAGAGTAGGCGCTCAGGAAATATGTTATGACTGAATCAATTAAATTAGTCCCTTGTTATTTTTCATACTGGGTATTAATAGTAGATTTAACAGTATTCTATATATGTGGCAGTCTAAATTTTTTAGAGATACTAATAGATACTAATCACCATGCATAAATAAGCTATAGATGAACAAGGTTTAAAACCTAGCGAACTAGAATTTTGTACCTTTGGGATGATGCATAGGGCTTGGTTCATTTCTAACTTAATAGTAATGTGTTCAGAGAACACAGTTTGTATGACTTTGGTCCTTTTAAATTCATTGAAATTTGCTTTATGGCCTAACACATTGTCTAATCTGAATAATGCACCATGTGCATTAGAAAAGAACATGTATTCAGTGTTTATTGATTCGAGTGTTTCATAAATGTCAGTTAGGTCAAGTTGGTAGTTAGCATTGTTCAGTCTTCTACATCCTTGCTGACTTTCTATCTAGTGTGTGTGTCAATTTTTGAGAGTGGGATATAAGAGTCTCTTGTTATTATTGTTCAAATATCTATTTCTCCTTTCACTTGTTAGTTTTTGCATTACATACTCTCATTATTTTCTTGAAGAATTGACCCTTTTATCACTAGGAAATATTCCTCTTTAGTAATCTAGTTTCTAGTAATATATCTATCTTAAAGTCAATTTTATCTGATAGTAATGTAGTCATTCCAGATCCTTGACGGTTACTGTTTGCATGGTGTATTTTTTCCATCCTTTTACTTCTAATTTAATTGAGTATGACTCTACAGTGTGCTTTTTGTAGAGAGCACAGAATTGAATCTTATTTTCTTTGTTTTCAGTCTGACAGTGTTTACATTTGGTTTGGGTGCTTAGTCCACTCACATTTTATGTAATGACTGGTATGGCTGGATTTATGTCTGCCATTTTGCTATTTATTATCAAACTGGATGCAGCTACAAGAAAAAATTCTTTGGACTCCCACTTTCTTTATCTGAAAGTTAACTTTTCTAACCAGTGCTTCTCGGTTTGTTTTCAATCATCATCAGTTTCAAGGGCTCTGAATGGTTGATTCTGATAATTTTCCATAGTTTTACAGTTGCTTTTTGAGGAAAAGATATGGTACCCTCTTCACTCTACCATGATGGAAATCTCTAATTATGAGGCTTTTGCAAAAGTTCAGGAAAAACCAGACAGCCTGAACTAGAAGTGAATATTGACAAAGATTATAGAACGGATTTAATAAATATTTAAAAGGTAAAGTGGACAAAACTTGAAGAATAATTGCATTTGAGAAGAATGAATTCCAGGTCAATAGAATATAAAGGTTAAAATCGTAGGTTTAAATCCTATGTCTGGCACTTTGGGCTGGGTGGTCTTTCGAAGCCTTACTTTCCTCATATGAAAAACAGTGCTGGTAATCATTCTGGTGTGAGGACTTAATACAACAATGCATATAAGATTGTTTGCACAGTACCTGACATCTTGAAACTTCTTAAAAATTGTAGCTATGACTTTAACCATTATTAGGTCATCTTCTGCTCCTATCAGATTTTTATTAAAGGCTGTTGAAAACTCATCAGAGCCACCTGGAACATGATCCACAAGACTCTGTAAGAAATTAGGGTACTTCTGGGACTTCCCTGGTTGGTGCAGTAGTTAAGAATCCACCTGCCAATGCAGGGGACACAGTTTCGAGCCCTGGTCCGGGAAGAGCCCACATGCTGCAGAGCAACTAAGCCCGTGCACCACAACAACTGAGCCTGCACTCTAGGGCCCGCGAGCCACAACTACTGAGCCTGTGTGCCACAACTACTGAGGCCCACGTGCCTAGAGCCCATGCTCCACAACAAGAGAAGCCACTACAATGAGAAGCCTGCGCACCGCAACGAAGAGTAGCCCCCGCTCGCCACAACTAAAGAAAGCCCGTGCACAGCAACGAAGACCCAACACAGCCAAAAATAAATAAATAAATTTTTAAAAAGAAGAAATTAGGTTACTTCTAATCCTCACTAATCACCAATAAGATAAATTTAACCAACACTTAAAACAATTAAGAAACATATTATTTCCTATACTAAAAGTTCTATATGTAATGGCATAACTGTCACATCAGAAAGTAATATGATATTTTTTTAAGAGATGCTGTCAATTACCCTTAAAATAGCTGTCAAATTTTTCTCCCTATTTAATATATTCTGAAGGGGTTTTAAAAATAACATTTATTTCCTTTCCAATTTTCCTCATTCCTTCAGCAAACACTGATTATTTTCCCTAGCGTCCTGAATAGAGATTGAAATCAATGTGGATTTAGGGTTTATTATTTGATTAGTTCACCTGAATAATTAATGATATGAGCTCAACTCTTAAAATAGTTTGAAAAAAGAGTCGCTGTCACATATCATGCAAAGGGAGACTAAAAATGCAAGCCTTCATTTCTACACATTAATATTAACTACTAACTCATGCCCTAGACCTTATTTCAGTAGAAAAATCAAATGAATTCTAAAATATGTCATGATGGTGTTTTTATTTATTTTTAGTTATTTATAATTTATACTTCCCATCTTTCCAAAATATATTTGAAATTCCTTTTAGTAAACACACAAGAACATAAAAGATAAAGGCAAAAAGAGATCAGGAAAGAGATAGCAAAAGGGGTAGAGATTATACTACCCAGAATCTGAGGTCAGAAGGTCACTAAGATTGAGCATTTCTTTTAGCTCTGATCTTCCTGGCGGCCAAGATAAAAACTGGAATAATGGATCACATATTCTCATGTCTGATGAAAGGAAATGTAATAGTTCTTCAGCTGACAGAAACCTTCCTTACACTAAATCTTGAAGGAGTTCAATTTGACATTACCTATACAAGACATATTGTGTAACATATAAAACAAAGTTTTCCTTAGCAGTTTGAAACAGATGAAAACATGTTTTTTACATAGTCATTTCTCAATGATTGCTTAATTAAAAACCAAGGAAACAATATTAAATATTAGTCCAGAGAATGCTTTTAATAATAACATCAACAGTCATTTAAATTTCCGCATCTAACAGACTCTGCAGACCCATCTCATTTGATTTTTTCTATAGCAACATTCCTGTAACTCTCCTCTGTAACTTCTTACAGACTACTGCGTCCAGATTCCCTCCTTCTCTGATCACTCCTGTCCTGGTGTACCCCCAATGTTCTATCCTTGGCTTTTTCTTACTCAACATGTTCGTTCTAAGCAATTTCATTTACACCTATGGCAACTACATACCGATGACTCAAACATCCAAATGACCATCCCAGGACTCTTAGGTCCAGTCCTTCACATCAATTCCTATATGTTTGATAGATATCTAAAATTTATTAGGTCCCTATCAAAACCTGTTTTCCTTTTGTATTCTCTATCTTGAAAATCCACACCATTACCCAAACTTTACCAGCTCTTTCTCAATTCTACCTCCTTACTAGTTTCTATATCTATCCAATCTTTCTCATCCTTACTGTGACTGTCTTATTTCAAGCTCTTATTACCCTTCACCTTTTAATCTGTGTACAAGTCTGCCTTGTCAGCAGTGAGTTCTTTGAAGACAGGGGTCTGATTCACCTTTGACCCCAGCACCAAGTACAGATGGAACCCAGAACGCTATTGGTTAAGTAAATACATATTTGCTGAATGAATAACGAAATAATCATATGAGAAGGAAAGGAAAGTACTGTTATGTTCTTCACATCATATTTCATCAAATCTAAGAGGCTCAATTGTAAGATACATTATTATTTTATGAGCAATTAAACCAAAAGGGAAAATATTATAAGATACAATTGATTGTGAAACATATTCTAGTTTCAGATATGGGAAAATATGAACAAAACCAAATGTGTCTTAAAACTAATGTAAAATGATATATGTTATCTAAGTTAAATTATATCACTTTACAGTGATCTCAAAACAAAACAAAACAAAAAACTAATGAGCTTTAAAGCCTCACAATAACTAGCTGATAGCACAAACCCCTGAGAACCTCTTTCTCTGGTTACTTTGTACAGCCCTGTTTAGCTCAGTTTGGATCATAATGGTGTCATACACTTTGTGTTGTTAATTAAAGCAAGATTCACACACTCCAGGTGTTGTTTCTTCTTTCACCTTCTCCTGGTTCTATTGTGCCTATCACCAAGCCCAAAAGGAGTCTGTCTGAATCTGCCTGGGCTGCCATAACAAAATACCATAGACTTGATGGGTGGTTAAAACAACAGAAATCTATTTTCTCACAGATCTTGAGGATAGAATCTGAGATCAGGTGCCAGCATGGTCAGGTTCTGGGGAGAGCTCTCTCCCCAGTTTGCAGATGACTACCTTCTCACTGTGTTTTCACATGTCTGGGAGAAAAAAATCTCTTCCCTTCATCTTCTTATAAGGACACTAATCCATTCATTGGTGCCCCACTCTCATGACTTAATCGAAACCTAGTTATCTCTTAAAGACCATACCTCCAAATACTATCACACTGGGGGTTAGGGCTTCAACATATGAATTTTGAGGGGACATAAATATGCAGTCCATAACAGGGTCCACATGAAGAGCCTGAATCAATTTCTGCTCCTACCTGGGCTTCTACTCATTTTAAAAACCTTAACTACAGGAGTCAGAGAAAATCATCTCCTTTCCCTGGTCCAGAGAAGACAGCCATCAACCTATTGCCTATCCTTATAAGGATTGTGATTTGAGGCCACACATACATGGAGTGATTCAGTAATTCACTGATGCTTCCAAAACTTTGCTCAGTTATCCTCAGATTCTCCCAGAAGAGGTTGTTAAATGGCAGTTGTTTCTAGAGGCACACCAGGAAAATCAATACAATTGAGGTGGGAGTGGAAGAGTTAGTCATTCATTCATTCAATGTTGATAGCACACTTACTATATGCCAGGTATTGTGTCATAGCCTTTGTCCACATATCAAAGTGGGTTTAAGTGGTATACTACTCTAGAAACATCACTTTAAATATCAGAATTCCCTCTTGAGCATTTGAAACATCTTGGAAATTTAACTCCATTTTATCATTATTCTAGAAATCCAAACTTCCAGTTACACTTGTGCTTTAGGGAAGCAGCAAAATGGGGAGGCATTTCTAATAGTTTCTGCTCTAAAATTTCAAAAGAAAAGACTGTCATGTGATTCCTCCCCACCACACCCACTTAACACCAGAGTCAAGTAGGAAAAAAAAGAGCCTTTTCCAGCTTCATATCTACCCTAGAGCTGTACTTTCATGGCTCACTTTCCTGTTAAAGTAACAGCTAAGGTAATAGCCCCTCTTTTTTTTTTTTTGCCTGACTTTATCTACATAACGATACTGAAGGAAAATGATGAAGAATAGCATGATCCCAGACTTGTGCCAGCTATGCCTAGTTTTGCACCCTTTTCCTTTGTAAAAATTAATTCTCTGTTTTTGGTGACTGTGGGCTCTTCTATGTACTTGTTCTTCTTCTGTGTACAATACTTCCTCGGATCATTAACTCACCCACTGCCACTGGTACAGAAGATGGTGGTGATGATGATGAGGATGATAGGAGAGAACTTTATATTGGTTAACGTGTTACAGGCTTTAGGCTAACTTTATTTCCAACAGTAGTCTCATCAAGCAGAACTCTTACTAAGTTATTCTGAGATTAAGAAAATTGAAGTTTATAGACATAAGTAATTTATCTAGGTCTAACTAGCTGGGAAATGGCAGGGCTGGGATGTGAAGCAAGGTCTGCTCATTCCAGAGCCAAAGTATATAACTATGGTAGGTTTAAACAGCTTTGGGATTTACCATCGGAAGGAACTGGGTTTAGGCCTAGCTCCAACAGTTCCTAGTCATGTGATCTTAGGCAACTTGTAGAACTTTTAAAACTGAGTGTCTTTGTTTGTAGAAATTAGGATAATATTTCCTCTTAAGGTTTGTTGCAACTATTTGTAAGTATACTAAAAAATTTTTTTAAAAACATGACCTTAATGCGGTTACTGTTTCTTTCCTTTTAGAATTGATCTGTTGACGATTTCTGGTGCTACTTACAGTAAATTACTGCTCTAACATTTAAAATTAAGATTTTAAAATTAATAGACCCTTTATTTTACTGAAGAGTTTTAGATTTATAGAAAAATGGAACAGTTCGTTTTGTCCTTTGCAGAATGTCATAGAGTTGGACTCATACAGTATGTAGACTTTCACATTGGCTTCTTTCACTTAGCAAGACTCATTTAAGTTTCTCTCATGTATTTTCATGGCTTGATAACTCATTTCTTTTTCTATTAGTGAATAATACTCCACTGTATGTTTGTATGTGCCACAATTTTTCCATTTACCTTGGTTGATTCTAACTTGAGCAATTATGAATGTCTGCTATAAACATTTGAGCATAGGTTTTTATGTGGACATAAGTTTTCAAATTAAATGGGTAAATACCTAGGAACATGATTGCTGGGTCATACAGTTAAGACTATGTCTAGCTTTGTAAGAAACTGCCAAACTGTCTTTCAATATGGCTGCACCATTTTTCCTTCCCAGCATCAATGATTGAGAGTTCCCAATGCTCCACATCCTTGCCAGCACTGGCTAATGTGAATTGTTTGGATTTTAGCTATTCTAACAGGTATGTGTTGTTATCCTTGTTTTAATTTGCAACTCCCTTATGACATAGCATACTAAGCTTCCTTTCATATACTTATTTGTCATTTGTAGATATTTTTTCATGAGGTGTCTGTTCAGCTTTTTGCCCATTCTTTAATTAGGTTGTTCATTTTCTTAATGTTGAGTTTTAAAATTTCTTTGTATATTTTGGATACAAGTCCTTTAGTATGTGTTTCACAGATATGTTCTACTAGTCTGTGGCTGATCTTTTCAATCTCTTCACAATGTCTTTTTTGGTCAATTTTATATTTTGTTATATAAGTCTCAGGTGTACAGCATTATAATTCAGCATTGGTATAAACTACAAAGTGATCACCAGTGTCTTCACAGTGTATTTTGCACCCAGTGTCCAACTTAACTATTGTCTTTCATGGATCATGTTTTTGGTGATGTATCTAAAAACTCATTGCCAAACCCAGCGTCACCTAGATTTTTCCCTATTTCATCTTCTAGAAGTTTTATAGTTTTGTATTTTACATTCAGGTCTATGATCCATTTTGCATTGATTTTAGTGAAATGTATAAGGTATATGCCCAGATTTATTTTTCAGATAATATCCAATTGTTCCTACATCATTTGTTGAAAAGATCCCATTTACCTGTGTCTTTTAGACTTTTTTTTTCAGTTCAAATTGCTTAAGTTTACACTGATTGAGTTCTCTTTAGCAGTTCTGCACATACTTTTACTACTGAGGGGCCGCGTATTCTAATCAACACAAAGAGTGGGTTCCCATTTGGACCTAAATGATTGGTGATGTTTTCTTGCTTGTGACCTACAAGATAATGCTTATAATTGCTGCAAAAATAAAATTGAATAAGAAATTGAAAATAATCTCCAAGGAAGGTCCAAGCCTCAAGGTCTTTTAAGAAAACTGCATTAGATAATTGCTTGTCAACTACTTGCCTGAAGTGTGTTCTTTCCAGCTCAAGAAAAAATAGGCTAGCTCTTTTATCTCATTCTCCACATTACCTATCAGCATATCTTTTGACAACATTCTGACTAGGTAGTAGAATTCAGTCTTGTCCAGTGGATGGTTTAGTCATTTCTGGCCCTTCTTTTCAGGCTGCTTCCACAACTCTTCCCTTCCTTCTGTTAAACATGAATTTATCAAGTGAGCCAAACGCTTTTCATACCTTCTTATTATAATCTACCAATAAGAAAAGTTGCTGAAAGATGTCACCTACTGAAAAAAAAAAATGTTTGCACATTTTACAGAGTGCTACTCAATATTCAATTGCTTGGAGAATGTCAAGACGAGTTAAATAGATAAAGTTAGGAGATAACTTACACCGCCATCTCATCCTGAGCCTGTTTCTTCTGAGGTTGCCTTTTGGGGAAGGTGATACAATTGTAACAAGAAATCAGGCTGCGTTCAGCTTTATATAATGAAAACCATAAAAGTGTTTTAACCAGGGAAGAGATTTATATTCTCATATAACAAGAGACCGGGGTTTGGCAATTCAGCGCTGGTACCCATGTTCAAGTAAGCAGTCTCTCTCAAACTTCCTGCTTTGTTACTCCTGATGTGTGGTCACAAAAAGGCCTCTGCATGTCTGGCCATTGCAGCTCAACTGTGGGCAGAAAAATAAATGTGGTAGATTTATCAAGCTAACAAAATCTTCCCAGAAGTCCTGATAGTCTCCCACTTATATCTGATTAGGCAGATTTATGTCACGTGGCCACTTGTAACTACAGGAAATAAAGTAAAAATTTTATTTTTAACTGTGTGGATTGCTGCCTCATTATCTTCTTTTAATAGTGAAGGGGACAAAAGACAAGGGTTGGCTACTTATACTGTTTGTGGTGCAATTTATGCCTGCTTAACTACTTTGAAGCTTGATGGCACATAAGTTGAGCAACCAACTTTAAAGAAAACCTGAAACCACAATCAGATTTTAGTTATAATTTACATGTTATAAGGTATGTAGATCCATAACTATTTCAATGGTGAAAAAGATGACTAAATTTGATTTCCCCATAGCCCAATGTTTTTAATCAGACCGTGTCATAAAATGCTTTCTATTGATAAATTCTAAGGTAGGCCTGGATTATTACTATTATGTTTGAATTGGTTCCCAGCCTTACAACTCTTACCCATTTCAACTTCATCCTCCAAATACCTGACTGTGCCAAACTTATGTTCAACACTCTTCGATGTCTCCTCCTTCAGAAAACACAGCCATAGCTTATTCACTAGATGAGCCCAGGCTCTCCTTAACACTCGAGGCTGAATTCTTGCCTCCTCTTCCCTCATATCTGACATTCACAGAAAAACTTAAAAATAGACCTACGTTATGGGATCTTTACTGAAATTAAGCAAGGTGCACAGCCCAATGTCTGGCACACAGTGCAACAAAGAGCCATTCTTTCCAGCCTCTTCTCACTTGATGTTCTTGTGACTAGATTTCCCTTTTCTATTCTCTTCCCTTCACCAGGCTAACTCCCTTTCATTAAATTGTAACAAACAAAACTAAGAGGAAAGAAAAGCACCTCACCTGAGATATCACCCATTCAAAGATGTCCTTCCTGGCTTTCTTCTGTGCACTCATAAGATTGTGTGACTAAATCTATTAAAGAATCCAGCTCTTCCCACTGAAATTATCTGTATGGATGTTTGTACAGCAATAGGGCTAGCCTGTTGCTTGTGCTTCTATGAACAACTGTATTGTCAGTGTTTCCAGGATCACTAGGATACAGTAGGTGCCTCATAAATGTCTGACAAAACTAATACATCAGACCGGTGTCCCTTGGTATCCATGGGAAATTGCTTCCAGAAACCCCCCGGATAACAGTTCCCATGGTACTCAAATCCCTTAGATAAAATGGCCTAGAACAATCAGCCCTTGGATTCCATGGGTTCAGAAGGCTGACTGTATATACGTGCCCTTTAGTTACAGAAAAGGCAACATTGTTTCAATATATTAAAACTATTTTCTCTATTAATCATCTAAATTCATATAGAAATTAACTTTACCAATGAAGCAAGTTTTATCTCTTATAACTGCTGACGAAATTGCAAAGCAAGAAAAACCAATCATTTAGAACTTCTCAGAAAAAGCATAACAGAATAATCTGGGGGGAGAAATGACACTGGGAAATAAATGTTTAAAAAAACGTCCAGCTTGAAAATGAAATAGTTTTCCTTTTCTTCTTGTTTTTTAAATTTGCCCTCATGGTTCTAGAAAACAGTCAATGTCTAATTAGAGAGTTCTTATTTTGAGTTCCTGGCAAGAGCAAATGAATTTTGCCAGACTTGTATGTAGTATTTATTACACTCCTATAATATGACTATATAATCTTTATTATTATTCTACAAAATCTATTTTAATATACTGTATACAGGGTTGGCTGAGGATGTCCCTAATGCTCTTCAAGTCTCAAAATTGAGAGATGTCCTATACGTCCCTCTTCCTCAACATGCATTCAGAAAATATGGAAAGAGAAGCCAAAAACAAGTCACTTGCCCAAGATCATACAGCTCTAATGTCAGTGATGGGACTAGAATTACGAAACATGATGCAAAGTATTCTTCTCTGATAGGAACTATATTGCAAACCACACTGTGGTGGCTTTATTCTGTGTCAGTCTATGTGAGCTGGAAATACACTTCCCACAATCCCATTCCTTGACTATTTTCTCGTTAGACTTGGCCCAGAAAAAAGTGTGTGAGAGATTTGGAAGGCAGAAGCAAAGCAGCCGCCATTAAACTTTGAAAGTCACCACGATTAGATGTGTGGGACAGGAAAGTAAAGCGGCATGCAGATTCCACCTTGTCCTCAGTGGTCCTCACTCCATGTCCAGCTCTCCCTCCCATCTGCTGACGCTGATGACCGGTAGTGACCCCAGACACAGAAAAAGAGCCTTCCATGGTCCTCTCTACCAGGGCTACCTTGTGGTTCCACTCTAGTAACTGGACGTCCCCAGGTTTAGAAGGCTTGTTAGTGTCTTTTCTCTGATTCTCTAACTCCTCCTTGCAGACTTTCCCTCCCCAGTGACTCCTACACCTGCGGGAGCTAGTATTCCACAATAAATTCCTTATTCCACGATGCTTACAGTATTTCTGTTTCCCTGACTGAATTCTGACTGACACACCCGATTAACACATTATTTGGTGTATCTTGCACATCTTTTTTTTTTTTTTTTTTGAGGAACAAAAATGTTTACTAAGCTGACATTCAGCAGATATTAACAACAAAAGAAGCTGTATGGCAGACATTATCATATAGATTTATATATACAGATCAAGCCTTAATCCTAAAATGTGTACAGTGAAAACTTAATACAAGATGGTTTTGTTTCCCAAAGAATATCAATAATTAAAGCACACAAAGATTAGACCTATTATTACACAAGCAAGTATACATATTAAAATAGCTAAGCTCTGCAATAGAGAATTTCCTTAAACCTGGTATTTTCCAACCTTATTTGTAGACAGAAATTACTTTTTTTTTCAAGTGTAGGGGATGGCTTATACCTAGAAGTATTCAACAAACTGATGACCCACAGTTTGCCAATTTAGGAAAAAGAGCATTTTTTTGAATATTAAAATTTAAAATTACAATTTAAGGAGGATATTTGTTCTGTTCCTTGGCATGAATAATAGAAAAGAATTCCACTGAATTTTAACTGTAAAAGTATCAATGCTAAGAAAGGCCTGGATGGCATTACCCATTTCAAAACTTAAGCATGCTTTTGAACTGACTCAATGATTAATGACCCATTGGTTGGCTGAATAAATGGAAGAATAAAGAGCATCTCTATCCCACAATTAGTACAGAACAGGACTATTGCTATTGAAAATGAGTCTGGTTCTCCTACTTCTTTTTGCTTTTTTTTTTTTTTTTTTTTTTTTTTTTGGTACGCTGGGGCCTCTCCCGCTGCGGAACACAGGCTCCGTACACACAGGCTCAGCGGCCATGGCTCACAGGCCCAGCCACTCCGCGGCATGTGGGATCCTCCCAGACCAGGGCACGAACCCGTGTCCCCCTCATCGGCAGGCGTACTCTCAACCACTGCGCCACCGGGGAAGCCCCCCTCCTACTTCTTTTTAGTATGCACTGCCAACCCACATACAGCCAGGCTGTTTCTGAAAAATGTGGTATGAATACACCCTTCAAAATTTTTTTCCACACTGACTGTAAATATAATCTAGGCATAAATCATCAAAAGTAAATACCAGTGAGCACTTTAATCCTTTATAATAAATCAGGGAAATGGGGAGTCTATGCCTGATGATGAAGTTTTAGTTTAGGTAGGTTTTAAGTTTAGTTTTAGTATAGGTCAAACCAGCGGTTTTCTGAAAAGGCTGCATTTTAGAAAACAGGCAGCATTTTGTTAAAGACTTGGAGTTCTACTATAGAGATTTTTGCACATATTTCTATCTCTCCTGTTATTAAGTGGTGCTGTTGTTTTACTTCAGCAAGTCAAATCAAATAAGAACAAGGTTTTCTTGTTTGTCTTTTGTTTGTTTTTTGAATGCCTACCATCCCAAGGAGCTGAGCTAGATGCTAAATAGGATAGAAAACTCAATCATACAAAACTCTGGCCCTTGAATAATTTCTTTTTAGTAGGGTAGTTAAGATAAATACATAAATAATTTTAATATAAGGTTGAATCTGTTAAACACCCCAGGTTAAGTGTAGGTTAAGTTCTGCCAAAGTTAGGAAGAAGAAGAGATTACCTCCAGATGGAAAGATCAGGGAAGCCTTCTTGGATTAGGTGGTATTTGAACCAAATCTTGAAGGAAAAGTCAGACGGGAAGTTGTGAAAGATAGTTTAACCAAACTAAGGTAGGCAAAAACCTGGAAGTAAGGTCACCAGATAAAATCCAGGATTCCTAGGTGAATTCAGATTTGAAATAAAGAAGAACAACAAATTTTGGTATAAGAATGCACCATGTACTATTTAGGACATACTTACACAAAAAAATATTTGTTGTTTATCTGAAATTAAAATTTAACTGAGGCTTCTGTATTTCTATTTGTTAAATTTGGCAACTCAACGCATGTGATATACTGGGAAAGATGGTGGTTCAAGTGGTGTTATGGATTGAATTAAGTCCCCCCAAAATATGCTGAAGTCCTAGTCCCCAGTACCTCAGATGTGACTTTATTTGGAAATAAAGGATCTTTATAGGGGCAATCAAGTTAAAATAAGTTCATTAGGGTGGGCCCTTAATTCAAAATGTCCACATAAAAGGGGGAATTTTGGACATAGAGACAGACATGCATAGAGGGAAGATGGTGTGAAGATGGAGACAGAGATTGAAATTATGCCAGCATAGACCAAGGAATGTCTGGGGCCACCAGAAGCTGGAAGAGTCAAGTTAGGACATTTCCTTCATCCATGGGTTTCAGAGGGAGTGTGCACTATTAACTCCTTGATTTCAGACCTCTAGCCTCCAGAACTGTGAAATATTAAATTTCTGTTTTTCTAAGGCACCTAGCATTGGTACTTTGTTATGGAAGCCCCAGGAAACTAATAGAATTGGCTATAGCCAAAGTTAGATGCCAAAAGGAAAAGATTGGAATATTTTGATCTGAGGCAAGACTATAAAGGGCCTAGAATCCTCAGGAAAAGAGTTTAAATTCCCTCTGTTTCTTGTACATTCTAAAATGGAGAAAACTTACTGCTGGTTTCTATAGCCATGGCCATGAGGAAAGCTAAGCCATGGCCCAAGCATATCTTATTTTTCTAGAACATTTATTTTATTTTTATCTGAAAATAAAACAGCAAAAAAGGGATATATTATGAAGTAAAATGCAAAATATGAACAAATTTTTAGGACAGAATAAGACTTGAAATAAATTTTAAGTTCTATTTCCTGCTTCAGTTTAGCCCCCTAAGTCCTCAGAAATAATATCTTATATTCCTTCTTTATTAAAAATACTTTAGTGAAAAAGTTTAAGAAGCAGGATTTAATTAGTGAAGAGCCACCGAAGTTTTATTTTTATTTTTTTTGAAGTTCTTAAACAGAGGGCTTTATTTATTTTTTTAATTCTTTTATACAGCAGGTTCTTATTAGTTATCCATTTTATACATATTAGTGTATATATGTCAATCCCAATCTCCCAATTCATCCCACCACCACTTTCCCCCCTTTGGGTCCATACATTTGTTCTCTACATCTGTGTCTCTATTTGCCACAGAAGTTTTAGAACAGGTTCTCAGAGAATATTTTAACTATAAGGCAAAACAATACAAAATAATATATCCCTGTACTCAAGGAATTTGCAGTCAAATTCTGTAAACAAGACACAAGAATGAAATGTGAAGTTAAATAACTATTCAAAATAATAAAAGAAATATTAAAGAAGTTCATTATAAATTAACAAAATAAATTTTTTTCTTTATAGATATTCAGAAATATAGTGATCAAAGAAAGCATCATGATGAGATACATTTTTTTGGCATAGCCTAGAAAGATGGAACAGACCTGGAAAGCATGTGTAAACTCATTTCATTATTATTTTGAATTAAGCTATATAAAATTCCACTCAATATTTTTTTAAAAATCTGCAAGTATCTGTGGGTACTTCAGAATAAGAAAGTGTATTCAATCATGGGTTTATATCATTTTGATAATTTTGAGAATGCACGCTCAACTAAAGGTGATGTACAAAGTCAGTTCAGCGTATTCTTCAGCCTTCTTTTCAAATCATTCTTAGTTATGGGAAAAACACCCCTTACGAAACAGTTTTGGGAGAGTAACTATGGCAGGTTGCTAAGTTAGTATCTTTGCTGAGGGACTGAGGGTATTCTAGCTTATGTGTATGAAATCATCCAGTGTGCAAGGCACTGGAAAGGTGAGACTTCAATGAATCCCTTTACCATCCCGAAAATGGAAAAAAAATAATTAATACCCAGAGAAAAACTGGTTATGAATCTACAGTGACTGCAAAGCATTTAATCACAAAGAACTACTTCTCTGAAAAATTTACATTCTACCTTTACCAAAAAGTTGTATCTTTACACAACTAAGTATCATATAGTGTCAGAGGATGATAAAACTAGTGAAAAAATAGAAAAAAAAGATAAGTATAATAAAAATTATGAACCCAGGAGTGGTCAACTATATGTCATAAAGTCCAGTATACTCTGTGAGGGATTTGCTGCAATTCTTTTCTTCTGATTTTCCTTGGTGTTGGGAAGAATGAAAACAAGATTAGTTGTAGTTGTGCTTCTCAAACTTTAATGTGCATATGAATCACCTAGGATATTGGGAAGATTCTAATTCAGGAAGTCTGGCCTGAGATTCTGCATTTCTAGAAAACTTCCAGAGGCTACCAGTGCTGCTGTTCCATGGACAACACTCTGAATATCAAGGAGTTTTTAGATGTACTTAACATCTCTGGGCTAGTACTTTTTCTATTCAATTGTTTGTCTACTCCAGTAGGCTATGTGTAGGGTCCTTTATGACAAGAATAGCACCTTATTCATTTGTGCAATAAAAGATAGCTGAATAAATGATGATATGTAACTAGTTTTCTTTCACCAAAGAAAAGTATTGTTCTAACAAATAATGTATCATCTCTGACCATGTTTGTACCTTGGTGAAACTCGTGAGGGGAGAATACAATCACCGTCTAACCAACATATTTGCTGACACATCAAGGGAGAACAAAGTATAATAACGTATGATCCATCATGTCAAATATTGTGGAAAGGATGAGATTTAAGAAAGAAAATAGTTTTGAACCTAAGGAGATTATGGGTTTTGATCCACATCTATCACCTGAGTAACAAGTGAAAAATCATTTATATTTTCTGCCCTTGGCCCTTTCATCTGTAATACAAGTTTCTAAGTTTAAATAGTGTATTAAAACATCAAGAGTGACCACCAGAAGAATTGAATTAGGATGTATAACTATAAATCCACTATAAGAAAAGAAAAAAGAATGCTTTTCTTTTTTAAAGTCTAAGAAAGGATAAGAAAGAGATGAAACACCATCAACAAGAAAGCATAGGAAATAGAAATCATAATAAGAGAGTTATGGAATAAACGCACACACAATAAGAGTAAATAAAAATGGATTAAATTACTCCTTGAAAAGACAAAGAGTAATACTGGTTAGAAAAAAAAGCAGTTCTAAGCTGTCAATCAAATACATGATAAAGCAAAGTGACACAGAATGACTGAAACTAAAAAAAGTGCAACTACATATATATAATATCAGAAAAAAATATATAAATAGAAAAATAATAGCAAAAATAAGCATGTAAAAGCAACACATGTAGCCATACTAATCAATAAGTATTATTACCAAATAAAGTAAAACACAAAATGTATAGTATTAAAAATTATGTGTCCACACTAGTAAAATATACAGTTAACCAAGAAAACTCAATAGTCATGAATTGCCAAGCATCTAATGAACAGCTTTAAAATAACTAAATAAAACACTCATGGAGGGGCAAGAAAAAAAATGGAAAACTCTATAGTCATAGCTAGAGATTTAAATAAAACTCTCTCAGGAATTAGAAAATTAAATTGTCCAAAATAAGTAAGAATGTAGGTGAATAGAATACTTTTAATGTAATCATCATTGATGTATAGAGAACTTAATTTTTTTGTTGTAGTAAGAACACTTAACATGAAATTACACTCACCACATTTTAAGTATACGAACAGCAATGTTAACTATAAGCACAACAGATCTCTAAAACTTGTTCATTTTGCATAACAAAAATTAATGCCCATTGAACAACTCCCTATTTTATATGCAATGAAAAATACTCATTCTTTTAAAACACAATTAAAACATTTTTTTTAAAAGACCAAGTACTACATCACCAAGAAAATCTTAACAAATTCCGATGACACAAATAATATTACTGATAATATGCAATAGAACAATATATAATCCAATGGAATTAAACAAAACAAAAACAAAATCCCTTGGGATAAAGGGTAAACAAAAAATTTTTAAATAAAAATATGTATAAATGAATGACAATGCAGGCAAATATGAAAATGTCTGAGAATGAAATTAATTGCATTAATCATCAAGCAAGACATTTTGCAATACAACTCAATCATAGAAGAAAAATACCAAAATAAATTCAAAATATTACAAGAAATATCTAGTAAGAGTAGAAAAGAGAAGTAGACAGGGCAGACAGCAGAAGCAAGAAGACCTACAATTCTGCAGCCTGTAGAAGGAAAACCACATTCACAGAAAGACAGACAAAATGAAAAGGTAGAGGACTTTATACCAGATGAAGGAACAAGATAAAACCCCAGAAAAACAACTAAATGAAGTGGAGATAGGCAACCTTCCAGAAAAAGAATTCAGAATAATGACAGTGAAGATGATCCAGGACCTTGGAAAAATAATGGAGGCAAAGATGGAGAAGATGCAAGAAATGATTAACAAAGACCTAGAAAAATTAAAGAGCAAACACCGAGAAGAATTAAAGAACAAACAAATAGAGATGAACAATACAATAACTAAAATGAAAAATACACTAGAAGGAATCAATAGCAGAATACCTGAGGCAGAAGAACAGATAAGTGACCTGAAAGACAGAATGGTGGAATTCACTGCTGCAGAACAGAATAAAGAAAAAAGAACAACAAAAAAAAATGAAGACAGCCTAATAGACTTCTGGAACAACATTAAACACAACAACATTCACATTATAGGGGTCCCAGAAGAAGAGAGAGAGAAAGGACCAGACAAAATATTTGAAGAGATTATAGATGAAAACTTCCCTAACATGGGAAAGGAAATAGCCACCCAAGCCCAGGAAGTGCAGAGAGTCCCATACAGGATAAACCCAAGGAGAAACACTCCGAGACACATAGTAATCAAACTGGCAAAAATTAAAGACAAAGAAAAATTGTTGAAAGCAGCAAGGGAAAAAAGACAAATAACATACAAGGGAACTCAAATAAAGTTAACAGCTGATTTTTCAGCAGAAACTCTACAAGCCAGAAGGGAGTGGCACGATATACTTAAAGTGATGAAAGGGAAGAACTTACAACCAAGATTACTCTACCTGGCAAGGATCTCATTCAGATTCAATGGAGAAATCAAAAGCTTTACAGACAATCAAAAGCTAAGAGAATTCAGCATTACCAAACCAGTTCTACAACAAATGATAAAGAAACTTCTCTAAGTGGGAAACACAAGAGAAGAAAAGGACCTACAAAAATAAACCCATAACAACAAAGGAAATGGTAATAGAAACATGCATATCAATAATTACCTTAAACGTGAATGGATTAAATGCTCCAACCAAAAGACACAGGCTCACTGAATGGATACAAAAACAAGACCATATATATGCTGTCGACAAGAGACCCACTTCAGACCTAGAGACACATATAGACTGAAAGTGAGGGGATGGAAAAAGATATTCCATGCAAATGGAAATCAAAAGAAAGCTGCAGTAGCAATACTCATATCAGATAAAATAGACTTTAAAATAAAGAATGTTAAAAGAGTCAAGAGAGGTCACCACATAATGATCAAGGGATCAATCCAAGAAGAAGATAAAACAATTATAAATATATATGCACCAAACATAGGAGCACCTCAATATATAACGCAACTGCTAACAGCTATAAAAGAGGAAATCGACAGTAACACAATAATACTTACACAATTTATCCATTGGTGTAAGTGAGGGGGAATTTAATACCTCACTTACATCAATGGATAAATCATCCAGACAGAAAACTAATAAGGAAACACAAGCTTTAAATGACACAACAGACCAGATAGATTTAATTGATGTTTATAGTACATTCCATCCAAAAACAGCAGATTACACTTTCCTCTCAAGTGCACGTGGAACATTCTCCAGGACAGATCACATATTGGGTCACAAATCAAGCCTCAGTAAGTTTAAGAAAACTGTAATCATATCAAGCATCTTTTCCAAGCACGGCGCTATGACATAAGAAATCAAGTATAAGGAAAAAAACGTAAAAAACAAAAATACATGGAGGCTAAACATTATGTTGCTAAATAATCAAGAGATCACTGAAGAAATCAAAGAGGAAGTCAAAAAATACCTAAAGACAAATGACAACAAAAACACGATGATCCAAAACCTACGGGATGCAGCAAAAGCAGTTCTAAGAGGGAAGTTTATAGCTATACAAGCCTACCTCAAGAAACAAGAAAAATCTCAATAAACAATCTAACCTTTCTCCTAAAGGAATTAGGGTAAGAAGAACAAACAAAACCCAAAGTTAGTAGAAGGAAAGAAATCATAAAGATCAGAGCAGAAATAAATGAAACAGAAACGAAGAAAACAAGAGCAAAGATCAATAAAACTAAAAGGTGGTTCTTTGAGAAGATAAACAAAATTGATAAGTCATTATCCAGACTCATCAAGAGGAAGAGGACGCAAATCAATGAAATTAGAAATGAAAAAGGAGGACTTACAATGGACACCGCAGAAATACAAAGCATCATAGGAGATGACTACAAGTAACTCTATGTCAATAAAATGGACTACCTGGAAGAACTGGACAAAATCTTAGAAAGGTATAACCTTCCAAGACAATCAGGAAGAAATAGAAAATATAAACAGAGCAATCCAAGTAATGAAATTGAAACTGTGATTAAAAATCTTCCAACAAACAAAATTCCAGGACAACATGGCTTCACAGGGGAATTCTATCAAACATTTAGAGAAGAGCTAACACCCACCCTTCTCAAACTCTTCCAAAAAATTGCAGAGGAAGGAGAACTCCCAAATTCATTCTATGAGGCCACCATCACCCTCATAACAAAACCAGACAAAGATACTACAAAAAAGAAAATTACAGACCAATATCATTGATGAATATAGATGCAAAAATCCTCAACAGAATACTAGCAACAACACATTAAAAGGATCACACAACATGAGCAAGTGGGATTTACCCCAGGGATGCAAGGATTCTTTAATATACGCAAATCAATCAGTGTGATACACCATATTAACCAACTGAAGAAGAAAAACCATATGATCATCTCAATACATGCAGAAAAAGCTTCTGATAAAATTAAACACCGTTTATGATAAAAACTCTCCAGAAAGTGGGCATAGAGGGAACTTACCTCAACATAATAAAGGCCATATATGACAAACCCACAGCAAACATCATTCTCAATGGTGAAAAACTGAAAACATTTCCTCTAAGATCAAGAACAAGACAAGGATGTCCACTCTCACCACTATTATTCAACATTGTTTTGGAAGTCCTAGTCACAGCAATCAGAGAAGAAAAAGAAATAAAAGGAATACAAATTGGAAAGGAAGAAGTAAAACTGTCACTGTTTTTAGATGACATGATACTATACATACAGAATCCAAAAGATGCCACCAGAAAACTACTAGAGCTAATCAATGAATTTGGTAAAGTTGCAGGATACAAAATTAATGCAGAGAAATCTCTGGCATTCCTATACACTAACAACAAAAGATCAAAACGAGAAATTAAGGAAAGGATCCCATTCACCACTGCCACAAAAATAATAAAATACCTAGTAATAAACCTACCTAAGGAGGTAAAAGACCTGTACTCAGAAAACTATAAGACACTGATGAAAGTAATTAAAGATGATACCAACAGATGGAGAGATATACCATGTTCTTGGATTGGAAGAATCAATACTGAGAAAATGACTATACTACCCAAAGCCATCTATAGATTCAATTCAATCCCTATCAAATCACCAGTATGATTCTTTACAGAAGTAGAACAAAAAACCTTAAAATGTGTATGTAGACACAAAAGACCCCAAATAGCCAAAGCAGTCTTGAGGGAAAAAAACCAAGCTGGAGGAATCAGACTCCCTGACTTCAGACTATACTACAAAGCTACAGTAATCAAGACAATATGGTATTGGCACAAAAAACGGAAATATAGATCAATGGAACAGGATAGAAAGCCCAGCGATAAACCCACACACCTATGGCCAACTGATCTATGACAAAGGAGGCAAGGATATACAACAGAGAAAAGACAGTCTCTTCAATAAGTGGTGCTGGGAAAACTGGACAGCTACATGTAAAAGAATGAAATTAGAACACTCCCTAACACCATACACAAAAATAAACTCAAAATGGATTCGAGACCTAAATGTAAGACCAGACACTATGAAACTCTTAGAGGAAAACATAGGAAGAACACTCTTTGACATAATCACAGCAAGATCATTTTTGATCCACCTCCTAGAGTAATGGAAATAAAAGCAAAAATAAACAAACAAAAATAAATAAAGGCTTTTGCACAGCAAAGGAAAGTACAAACAAAACAAAACGACAACCCTAAGAATGGGAGAAAATATTTGCAAACGAATCAATGGACAGAGGATTAATCTCCAGAATATATAAACAGCTCATGCATCTCAATATTAAAATAAGAAACAACCCAATCCAGAATGGGCAGAAGACCTAAATAGACATTTCTCCCAAGAAGAAGACATACAGATGGCCAAGAAGCACATGAAAAGCTGCTCAACATCACTAATTATTAGAGAAATGCAAATCAATACTACAAGGAGGTATCACCTCACACCAGTTAGAATGGGCATCATCAGAAAATCTACAAACAACAAATGCTGGAGAGGGTGTGCAGAAAAAGGAACCCTCTTGCACTGTTGGTGGAAATGTAAATTGATACAGCCACTATGGAGAACAGTATGGAGGTTCCTTAAAAAACTAAAGATAGAATTACCATATGACCCAGTAATCTCACTACTGTGCATATACCCAGAGAAAACCATAATTCAAAAAGACACATGCACCTCAATGTTCACTGCAGCAGTATTTACAATAGCCAGGTCATGGAAGCAACCTAAATGCCCATCAACAGAAGAATGGATAAAGAAGAGGTGGTATATATATACAATGGAATATTACTCAGCGATGAAAAGGAATTAAATTGGGTCATTTGTAGAGATATGGATGGATCTAGAGACTGTCACACAGAGTGAAGTAAGTCAGAACGAGAAAAACAAATATTGTATATTAACGCATATAAATGGAACCTAGAAAAATGGTACAGATGAACCAGTTTTCAGGGCAGAAATAGAGACACAGATGTAGAGAACAAACGTATGGACACCAAGGGGGGAAAGGGTGGTGGTGGTGGTAGTGGGATGAATTGGGAGATTGGGATTGACATATATACACTAATATGTATAAAATGGATAACTAATAAGTTACCTGATGTATAAAAAAACAAATTAAATAAAATTCAAAAATTTTAGAAAAAAAGAAAAAAGAGAAGTAGTGAAGGTAAAAGTAAAGTATATTAAATGAGAGGAAGGGGTGAGAAAAGTAATGAGTTGATGAATAAAACCAAATATTTCTTCTTGAGAATATCTATTGGTACTCTGAAAAACTTAAGGAAATTCTGAAGGATACACACATTGGAGTCTTGTGTATATATGGATACACATATGGAGATGGAGAGTTTCAATAATTTAAAATTATTTTCCCCAAATCAATGTATAAATTCAAAGTCTTCTCAATCAAAACAAGATTTTTCTATGAAAATTAACAATTCAAATGATAATCTAGAAAAAATAATGCTTGAAAATAATCAAACACATTTAGAAAAAGAAAACTAAGATGAAAACTTATATAAAGTACATGAAATAAAACTCTGTGGAATTTATGTAGGAATAAACAATTGACAGGAGTGTCCCTAACAGATCATGTGTATATGTCAATTTAATTTATGGTAAAGGTGGTATTTCAAGTCAAGTGTTGGCTTACTCAGTAAATGAGTATTTTACAGAAGCAAAATAAATCTGAATTCTTTGGCAGAGGGTGTCAGTTGTTCGCTAAATCCATGTATTCTAGGGAATGCAGTATGACTCTTTGGCTGGTCCTAAAGGATGTCACCTAAGAAGTAATACATAGCACATAGCACTTGCAGACACAGCTCAGAAGAACTTCACACACACACACACACACACACACACACACACACACACACATTTTTCCCCTCACACTGACAATGTAACATACAGCACAGGGAACACAGTCAATAATATTGAAATAACCTTGGTGCGTATTCTATGAAAACATCGAATCACTATATTTTACACCTGAAATACTGTAAGTCATCTATACTTCAATTAAAATATAATAACAAACTAAAATTTTAATAAATTTTAAAACTTGGGCTGAAAAGAAAAAAAATACACTCAAGCCTTGCAAACCACATTTGCAAAGTGGCAGAATTGAAACTGGCCTGGATTCCCGAGTCATTCTGTGAACTAAGCAACTACCAGTCTGCTCAGACTGCTCTAACAAAATACCATAAACTGAATGGGTTAAACAACAAAAATTTAATTCTCACAGTTCTGGAGACAGGGAAGTTGAAGATCATGGTGCCAGCAGATTTGGTTCTGGGTAAGGTCTCTCTCTTCCTGGCTTGCAGATCCAAAAATGCACATGTGCTTTAGGTAATAATTCTGCTTCTAGATGTCTGCTATTTTTAAATATAACCTACTTCTACATTTACAAAAAGAAACATTGCTTATAATGCCCCCTCGAAATGTAAATGATCTAAATATTGTTTAATGAAAGAAAGGTTAACTTATTTGTGGTACATCCATATGATGGCATAGTAAAAGATCAGATACATCAATATGCAATGACATGGAATGATTTCTGAAACATATGCAAACAAAGCTACTCAGAAGCAATGTGGATATTTATATTTTTATTTATATTCTATAAATTTATATTTAGGTTTTCTGTATGTATTTTTAAGAGCATCTGCTTAATGCTGCTTATATGTGCATGTGTGTCTATATGACATACAAAGAATATATACATATATTCATACATATGTGTATATACCTGTAAGTGCGCAGAAAGGGGGGCTCTGAGGAGCACACAACTGTTCTCACAGGTCATCTCTGGGAATAGGAACCAGAATGGGACTAGCAGCAATAAGAGACTTTTATATAACATTCTGTACTTTGCACATCTATGTTGCTTATATCTTATACTAAGATATTAGTATAATATTAGTATACTAATATTATAATAATTATAATTATTATATAATAATATAATATAATATATAATATTATATAATATATTATACATTATATATTATTATATTTTATAATATTATAATTATTATATTAGTATAATATTAGATATTAGTATAATATCTCAACGTGAGCCCAGATTATGCTGTCAGTTCTATGAAGGAACAAGTGTAAGCCAAAATAATGAAAAACAGCACATCACCTTGATGTTATACATTACAACTACAGGCTGTAAGTGATTCAGAAGAGATTGTAGATGTCACATGTGAAGAAATCCTTAGCCTCAACCCAACAAAAAAATGTGGTATGTGATGATAAATGTATGCTATAGTCAGTTTTTAAAGTGTGTATACATTGAATATAATAGATTTTTTTTGTTTTCCTTTTTCTTTTAAATCATTGCTCCCAAAGCTATTTTTAAATTGATAGTGTTTCTTAAAATGTACTAGCCCTCTGACCACTGGGATTCTCTTTGTTCCTCAAATATCCCAGGCACAGTCTGCCTCAGAGGCTTAACAGTCCTGCACTGCCCATGTGAAACACCTGTCTGACAGCCACGTGACTTGCCACTTTTTGCTCAATAGAACCCTGGTTTGACCCCCTATTTAAAATGAGACTCTTACACCATACACAAAAAATAAACTCAAAATGGATTGAAGACCTAAATGTAAGGCTGGATACTATAAAACTCTTACAGGAAAACATAGGCAGAACACTCTCTGACATAAGTCACAGCAAAATCTTTTTCAACCCACTGCCTAGAGTAATGAAAATAAAAACAAAAATAAACAAATGGGAGCTAGTTAAACTTAAAATCTTTTGCACAGGAAAGGAAACCATCAACAAAACGAAAAGACAACCCTCAGAATGGGAGAAAATATTTGCAAACAAAGAAACTAACAAGGGATTACTCTCCAAAATATATAAACAGCTCATTCAGCTCAATACCAAAAAAACAAACAACCCAATCAAAAAAATGGGTGGAAGTCCTAAATAGACATTTCTCCAAAGAAGACATACAGATGGCCAAAAAGCACATGAAAAGATGCTCAGCAACACTAATTATTAGAGAAATGCAGATCAAAACTACAAGGAGGTATCACCTTACGCGAGTCAGAATGGCCATCATCAAAAATTCTACAAACGATAAATGCTGGAGAGGGTGTGGAGAAAAGGGAACCCTCTTACACTCTTAGTGGGAATGCATATTGGTACAGCCACTATGGAGAACAGTATGGAGGTTCCTTAAAACACTAAAAATAGAGCTACCATATGACCTAGAAATACTCCTCCTAGGCATCTATCTGGAGAGAACCATAATTTGAAAGGATGCATGCACCCCGATGTTCATTGCAGCTCTATTTACAACAGCCAGGACATGGAAGTAACCTAAATGTCCATCAACAGAGGAATGGATAAAGAAGATATAGTACATATATACAATGGAATATTACTCAGCCATAAAAAGGAAAGAAATAGTGCCATTTGCAGAGATGTGGATGGACCTAGTGACTGTCATAGAGTGTGAAGTAAGTCATAAAGAGAAAAAGAAATATCATATAATATCACTTATATGTGGAATCTAGAAAAATGGTAGAGATGAATTTATTTGCACAGCAGAAATAGAGTCACAGTGGTAAAGATCAAACTTATGGTTATCAAGGGGGGAAGCAGGGGTGGGATGAACTGGGAGATTGGAATTGACATATATACAGTAGTATGCATAAAATAGATAACTAATGAGAACCTACTGTATGGTACAGGGAACTCAGGGCTCTGTGGTGACCTAAATGCGAAGGAAATTGAAAAAAGAGTGGATATATGTATATGTATGACTGATTCACTTTGCTGTACAGCGAGAAACTAACACAACAGTGTAAAGCAACTATACGCCAATAAAAATTAATTTTAAAAGAAATAATTTTTAAAAAATGAGATTCTTCACCTTTGTCTAGCACTCCCTATCCTCAATCAATGTCAAAAGAAATTCTTCAGCTTCCAGATAGAGAGGTATCTGGAAAAAGGTATCCCTGCTTTATTACTTTTCATAGCATTTATCACTTACTAACATATTCCGTAGTTTATTTATTTGTTGTCCATCTCTTCCCATGAGAACTTAGGCAGAGATTTTTTTTTCTGCTCTCTTTACTCTTCTATCTCCAATCCCTACAGCAGTACCTAAGACACACTAAAGAGTCAATAAATATCAATATTTGTTGAATGAGTAAGTAAATGAGTGAATCTTGAAATCAATGATAGCTATGAGTTAGGGGAGTAAAATAGTCTCTTGGAGATTCACAAAGTTCATCAGTAAATTAAATTCTCTGAGGCAATGCTGTTTTTAAAAAGCCATTTCATTTTGATGAACGCTTTGTTTCCCAAAGTTAGTTGACTATGGCACATTATTTTTCCATGTAACATCAAAAATAGAATTAATATCCTATGTAAAATATTTTAGAAAAAAAGGAAATACTCTAAAAATCACATTAAATTCTATAATTAATTTTTTAAAAAATATTGTACCCTTTGGGTCCTTTTTCTCTTTCTTTCTCCTCTATCCTCTTGCTATTTTCTTCTTTACCTGGGTCTTTTTGGTTCTAGTACAATATAGAATTACTCCAAGACACAGGAGTGATGGCATCTGGCACTCCAGACACAAGATAAAAATTGTAAACACATTTAAGCTGACTTTAAAAGTATGCAAACAAAAAATAAACTTACAATAACACTGATACATCTAAAACTTCCACGCTAAGTGTATTCTATGCTAAATCTTATAAGTTAGTCAAGGTCCACCAGGAAAATAGAAACCATTTTAGATTTTTATAACAGAGAATATGTAAGGCAGAAATATGTTACAAAGGTGATGGAGAAGCTGAGAAACCAAAGGACAGTGAGGCAGCCCAGAGACGAGAGGCAGCAAGAAGCCCCTGCGACACTGTGGGCTGCAGGTAAACCCCAGGAGCCCAGGAGCCAACCATGCCTAGCAGATGGGGGACCCACCACAAAAGAGATTCAGCCAGTGCCAGAGACACTGCCCAAAGAAGAGATGGGGGCATATTCTTCCTTCTTCACCCCCATTTGAGCTTCCACTAGTGCCTCCCACTAGCTGAATGTGTTGACATGGGAGCCTGGGAAACTCACCCTGCAGGAGTCAGCCCCTCCATTACATAGACTAGGAAGAGTGGGGAGAGGCAAAAAGTCCCAGGATTGGCTCAGCTGATACAGGTCATTTACTATACCCAACACATAAACACTTGCCTTGATTTTCTGTTATGAGAGTAAGTCCAACCAAAGATTAAAAACAAAAAGAGAATCACATTAAATTCAACTCACCCCCAAAGTCATATTACTAATTTTAATATTCAATTACAAGTCTATCAGCATCTCTTTGCAATCAAGTAGATATAAATTCTCAACAGCATTATGTAGAAGCAATTATTGATAAAATGTTTTAATCACATGTGTCAACACAACTAGTACTCTACCATAGAAATTTAAATTTCCATACATGTATTCTAAAAAAGCTAGGATCCAATGCTGTCATAATAGATATTACTTTAATAATAAAGTTTTAGTTTCTTTCTATAAAATACAATTACTTTTAGTCATTGTGGCAATACAGATGATTAAATCATGGCCTTTTTTTTTTTTTTTTTCACTTCGAACTGGCTAAAAGTGCTTCATATGGAATTCTCATGAACCATATGTAACCTACTGGCAACAGACCATTAGCTGGAGCAAAATGACTAAAATACAGCAATTGAAAAAAATGTTAAAGAAAACAAACTGAAAACAATTTTATTGAAAGATACCCTAGATGTGGATATTTTGTTTTGTTTTAAAATATAGCTTAGCTGAGAAATAGCAAGCAGTCATCTTGCACCAATAAAAGACTAAGATGGCTTTCATGCTACAGTGGTTGCTACAAAAATTTGTGCTGTAGTCTACAGGTAGAGCCGCAAACCATCACAGCAAAGAATGGCTGTAATTATTATCCAGAGTGATCACAGTTTCACTGCATTGTTGAACTTAAATCACATGTATCTCCAAAAGAAATTCAATGTGGATTAAAATGAAAGTACAGTGTAATGGAACTGAACCATTAGCCTAGAATTAAAGATAGGTTAATAGTAAAAGGTTGAAAAATAAAACATTCATGAAATTTACTGAAGACAATTAAGCCTGAGCTTCCTAGGATCTGAAACAAAGAGTTGTATAGCTCTCAATGTCCAATAAAAAGAAATGTATATACTCGTGATGAAAAGGGCTGTAGAGTTTCAGTCACATTTTCAGCTTTACTCAGATTAGACAGTGACAGCCTCACACTGAACTCTGACACAAAAAAGTTGGCCTGATCTCAATCAAAGTGCTGAAGGCCTATGTAATAAATTCAAGGGATATTGATCCAATTCCTTACTTAAAGATTTAGTGATCTGTCTGAGTATTAATCATCATAATCTTATCAAATTCCCATTTTAATTCATTCCTTGTGGGTTTTGAAAAATTTCTGATTGTATGTCTAGATTTTTTTTTTTAATTATGTTTTTGCTTCCAGGAGAGCAAAATGATTATTTTTGGGTCTTTGGAAAGCTGTCATGACAACGCTTTCGGTAAAAATCAAGCTGTGCATGATTAGAAACAACTTAATAATTCAAGAATTTAAAATGGGTAATTTTGCACTGGAAAACAGAATTGGAAATCCCAATCATTTTGGTACTCAGTTTCATTTTGGTAGAATGAGCTCCTTTGTAAGGCTTAACATGGAAATAGATCACTACTGCCATCTCCTGGCAAATAAACCACATGACCACCATTTCAGTCTTTTTGAACAGCCATATATTGTGGGAAGGCAAGATTACCTCTTAAATAGGCAATAAAGTATTGAATATTTATTGTAAGAGCATTACTGGATTTTTATTCTTTATTCCTATAAGACCCTTACAAAAATCCATTAGAGTTGATAAACAGTAGCATTTGTTTTATGAGCTCTTTATATTGAACAGAAATTCTGCTTGTTATGACTTTTTAAATTAAATGCATATGATGGATCTACCTGTGACTGCAACAAGTATTAGAGCCACTTCGAAGAGAAAAACTAGAAAATGTTTGCAAGGCATTGGGGAAAAGGAGCCAGGATTATACCACTGCATGCAGCCAAGAAAGTGACAGGTAGCTTTCTACCATGTAATAAAGCTGATGGAATGGATAACAGCTCTGACAGCATTAATCCATCCTTCTGTTGTAGGGGCTTTCACAGAAGATGAATGATACTCCCCCCTCCAACCTGCCTTGTCATCTTGCTGTGTTTTTCTTCAGTCTCTCCCTTGCAATTGTTCTTTCGAATCAGCTGTTGCTGATGCTTTGAACTCCCTTTTCTCCCTTCCTCACATCTGGACATCAGATCATCAGCTGCATCTGAGCCTGGTTCATATACTCCTTGCCTGAGATGCCAGCTGAGGCATTTATGAGCTCGAGGCCACTGAAGTCTGCAAGCTGTACTCCAGGGTGCTGGTGCAAACTCTTACTGCAACTGAGTGAAAAAGGAGAATGAGATATGGCTTCAAGTCATTACCCTCCAGATCAGGATGTTACATCACACATGGTTCTGAGGCTTGATATGTCATCCTCTCAAACTAATCATTTCTTCAAGGATGAACATGATGACTAACTTCCCCAAGATAGGTTGAAAGCATCGAGATGATTCACATTTTTTCAAAAACTCTTCTGAAGTCATTCCTTGGAGGAAGGAGAGAAATTCTTTGTTGCTGCTGTTGTTGTTATTGTTGCTTCACTTTTATCTCATTTTAACAGATATTTTACCTAACCTAAATTCCGTTCCCTCTCACTAGCTCAAGATCACTAAGCTTTTATACTAAAGTAAAAAAGGAATGAATGTTTGGGACATCAGCCCAGATGTGAGCTTTGAAGCATGAAATCACTCCAGTTAAGCAGCTGGATGGTCATGTATAAAAGTTTCACATTGCCTGCCTGCCTGCCGCATCCCTAGCTAAGCCAAATTCTTGAAGAACGAGCTGGGAGAACAAGAGGAGATGACCTTCTGTACCTACACTTAGATCACCTGATGAAGCCAGATACCGAGGGCAGATCAAAGGGAAAGACCCTTCAAAAACACTCCACTTCTGTATTTCAGCTGACCACTAGCCCAGAAACCTTCCCCCTTCAAAGTGAATCCCAGATAAATCTATGAGAAGAAAATTCTCATGGATAAGAAGTGAATTTTGAATGGGGGAAAGGAGGTCAGGGTAAATAAATTATTGTAAAAATAAGAAGTTAAAATCATAAAATGAGAAGATCCAAACAGACATTTAAGTAAACAATCCAAGCAATAATGGCATTGAAAGTTCACATATATAGGCTGTAATCATTTTATATAAATTAATGCATTCAGTTCTCACAACAATCCTATTATCTCCATGTAACAGTTCAGGAAATAGAGCACAGAGATTTGGAAACAGTCATACAACTAATGAGAGTGAACTCGAGATTCCAACCAAGGTAGAGCCTACTGGCTCTTAACCACCATGTTCTCTTATTGCTCTTAAATTTACTTATGCCTTTGGCTGGATCTTAGAAGTTTCAAAACTCTTTCTCTCTCCCCTCCCCCCATGCCCTTTCAAAGGTTTAACGATTACAATGAATGGAATATGCAGTAATTTCCCCAGTATACACTTAGATTAACCAAAGCTGTCTAAGGTCGGAGAACTGCCAAGTGGCAGAGCCAGGAAGTAAACCCAAATCTCGCCCTCTTCCCTGGACACCTCACTTCCTCCCAGCATGCGGTGGCCATGAAAATGCACTGCCCAGACCTCCTGCTGCAAGAACGTGTTATTCTGACAGCCTCAGCTCTTTGCTCCGGATCCAGCACCACCATGTCTGCACCAAGGGCACACTTCTGAGCTGCCTTCCACAAAGACTGAGCACAGCAGAGGTACTAGTGTAGGCTCCTTCCCATGGTGAAGTAGGACTACTCTATTGGGAGCTGGCTTAAAGGCTCCCCGTGATTCTGGTTGAAACTTTCTCTGAAGAGTCTTAGCATCCTCCTTTGTAATCTTCTTTCCTTCCCCCTCTCCTTTACAAGCTAGAGCTTCTCTCAGATAAAAATAAACAAGAGGCTACAATATAAGGGCTTACAACCAATAACAAACAGACTGTCTCAAAATGGAATTGATCAGGGCTTCCCTGGTGGCGCAGCGGTTGAGAGTCCGCCTGCCGATGCAGGGGACGCGAGTTCGTGCCCCCGTCCGGGAAGATCTCACATGCTGTGGAGCGGCTGGGCCCGTGAGCCATGGCCGCTGAGTCTGCGCGTCCGGAGCCTGTGCTCCGCAACAGGAGAGGCCACAACAGTGAAAGG
>NW_006782062.1:1935478-1941333 GCF_000442215.2 Lipotes vexillifer
AAAAAAAAAAAAAAAAAAAATGGAATTGATCAGGAGTCCCCAGGCGAACTTCACATATTTCTATCAACCTTTAAATGATAATAAGACTAGGAAAAGAACACTAATATCCTTTCTCAAAGGAAAGAAGGTTAGAGTTCTCTGACTGTATACATCTTGGTATCCTGTAAGCTGGTTTAAATAAGAACTAGTAACATATTTTTCTCATGATAGTCTATGATTTATGATGACCTGAGGTACTTAGCTCTCCTACTTATATCTTTCAAAAACTTGTTCTCTTTTTGATGCTCTATTCTCTTATTTGCCAAATGGCTCATCTTGAATTTTCTTTCAGGACTACATGATCCTGTGAACTTAGTGGCAATTTCAATTCCCAGCCCCCAGATGTGTAGCACACAGGAGAAATGGAAACACTAGAAATGTGCCTTGTGAGGCAGTACCATTAGGCTGATGAGTCACATTGGGAATCAAGGATGTAAAAGGCTCTTGTGAGTTAAGCTTCAATAGCACTGATCATGGCCATTGAATATACAAAGCATTTAAAATCAATATGACATCTTAATCAACACAATTGTACTTGAATAAGATACAACTTTGCCATAAAGATCTGGCGCCATGATTACAGCATGGGTGCAGATTAGCACTAGTTAGGAACTAGCCTCTGTGACAATGGAATAAAATGCTCTAATATATCTGTGCTCTGTTTCAATGACCTAGGAAGCAATAAATCGCTGGCTAAGTAATTGCAAAACCAAATTATGTGGTACTGAAGAAAAATACAAACACAAGGATATAAACAAAGTGTTATTTTGTTGAAAAAATTACCCTACCTAATTCACACTGCTAAAAATTCATCGCATACTTGTGCAATTACACGACAGATGATGGCATTAGAGTAGATAATGATACAGTATGAGAACGGCATGCTATGATGAACTATAGGGTGCTACACTAAGGGAAGATCAGTATGGTATACATCACATCACTGTGTCTGGAGTCCCTCAGCAATTTGCTATTTGCCAAGTTTTTAGCCAACAGGATTCAAAAATCTTTGTCAGAACAAGTAAAAACAAAGAGCTTTTTCCAAAGTCAGAGATCAATAACCAGTGGTCATTTTCAGAGTGTGGAAGTCTTATTCAAAACCTACAAAGGAGATAAGAATGTTGACAAAGATTGAATGAAAATTTAATTTATAATCAAACTTACTATCAGAAAATCTGAAATTTAACTAAAGCACAATTTTCTTTTAAATCAGCAATGTTAAGAGTAAGTATGAAAGCCCTATTAACATGCAGCTTTTTTAAGTGAGGGCTTACTCGTAAGTGCATATGTACATGTGTATAATTAATAAAATACCTACCTATTCAGTCACAAAAAAATGAATAAAGAAAAAGAAAAAAAAAAAAGAACGCTGCGAGATACTGTACAACTTGGAAAGAGCAAAGGATACAATGTTGAAAGCTGATCCAAAATTTAAAAAGGGTTTGACAATTCACCATGACATAAACAGATGCACACCCCATATCATAACTTACATGACATGAAAGCAAGTAGTGTTCAAACTACTCACCATAAGGGGTTTTTTAGACAGAAAAAACATATTTTAATTCTGATGTTTTAAGTTAGTGTACTATTCATTTTAATTAAAAAAGATTTTAATGGATAAATATAGGTGCACACTTATTTGTAGTCTTAATTTAATTAAATCAAAAAGATAAAAATTCATTGCTCAAAACCTGACAAAAAGTTTTTAGCAAACCTAAAACTGCTCTAAAAAATAAAGTCTATTAATTTTAAGAAGCAGTATGTGGAAAAAAATCTAACAAAAGGCATAAACATAATGAAAGCTATCTATTCAGGTCTTTACTGATGTAATTACCAATTTGCACAAAGTCATTGAAAAGTGGACCAGTAGGCTCTACTGCTATCCCAAACCACCGAGTGCAGAACTAGGTCTCAAAGAGGCCCTGTCTACTTTGCACCTTCACTACATGGAGTTAAATTGGGGTGGGAGAATTTACTCTTCTGAGAGCAAGCTTGGCGTTGCAATGTGATAAGAAAATTTCTAGAAAGGATACAGAAAAACTTCACCCATAGTAACCTTGGTTGTTGATGCTCAGGAGCTTAATCTTTCCATGTGATTCAAAATAGATAATTGGGTAGATGGGGAGATATAATTGGGGAGATAATTGGGGAGATAATTGGGGAGATAATTGGGGGCTTCCCTGGTGGCGCAGTGGTCGAGAGTCAGCCTGCCGATGCAGAGGACCGGGTTCGTGCCCCGGTCCAGGAAGATCCCACGTGCCGCGGAGCAGCTGGGCCCGTGAGCCATGGCCGCTGAGCCTGCGCGTCCGGAGCCTGTGCTCCGCAACAGAAGACGCCACAGCAGTGAGAGGCCCGCGTACAGAAAGAAAAAATAAATAAAAAGATAATTGAAAATTATTTCTGCCGTCTTACTGTCAAAGTGAGACAGAAAAGCATAAAATTAACACAGGCATCCTCCCCCCACCCATTTCTCATCCATTTACATGAAAGGCATTCTATCTACTCTTTATAGCACTCTGAGCATCTCTCTTTTTCTAACATTCTTAAAAATAATTAACTCAAATCTACAACATTTTTTAATTCCTTAAAAATTCTATAAGAATCATTCCTCTGCATCTGCTGATCTGAATATAGCCTAATTTTCAGGCTACACAATTAACTGTGTTCTCAACTTTTCTAATTTAGCTTTTCACCTTTCTTCCATGGACTAACTCCCTCTGTATAATTAGAGTTGAGCTTTTTCAAAAAGACAGGAGTTTTCAAAAGCATGAAAAGCTTCCACTGTTTTTCCCTTTGGGCACCTCCTACTGGTGACCTACGGTTTGCATATACATATATATGATTTTTAAATAAAATTCAATGTCTTCATCATGCTGAATTTTCTTCTTTTCCATTGACTCCTAAGTGCTATCGTCTTAAAATTATCTCCATCAAGGCTATCCTTGAAATTCTTTTTTGTTTATGGAAATCAAGGTAAGAAGGACCCCTTCCCTATTGATATTTCTTCTTCCACATAGATGTTTCTTCTTCTAACAACCTCTTAAGAACAGGCCAGAAGTATTGTCAATCACCAGGAGGAGGCTAGAGAGGGAAGAGTTCCTATGAAGAAAGCCCTGGGGGGTAGGATTTCAAGCGTTGATAGGCTAAATTTAAAAACATGTCATACCGCTCTCCATAACATTGTTTTCTGGCCTATGGCTGTGAGTTTGTATGACAAAGACCTCAAGACTGCAAAAACACTTCTTTTTCTCCAAAATATCATACTTTGCTGTTCTTCCTTACACAAGAGGTTTTCAGTAAATGACACAAAGTATAAGGGCATGTAGATATATTACATCTCTAATAAAAACATTATCAAATGATCACTCTGAAAATTTGCTTTGATCTTTTTCAGATTACATAGCATATGCTGAGATGACAGGTTGTCATTTCTGTTTCCAATTGGGGTGGGATCTCCAGCAGAGCAGTCGTGTTGCTTTTATCTATTCACTCCCAGCACAGTTTGTTTATTAATGTCCTTTTCTGGCTCAAAATACAATGTTTGCATCAAGACTAATGCTTACTGTATTTACTTTTGGGGAAGAAATTTGGGGTTTAGAATGAATTTCAACACTTTTAATAGTCCCCTGTTGACCAAAAGTGAAATCCAAACTCCGTACAATGACATGCAAAGCCTCTGAGGCTCTTGATGGTTTTCAGTTTTATATTCTCATTTATTTCACAGTGACATCAGGGCTGCAGAACCCCGCACAAACACTCCAGCCACTCAAGAATACTTCTTGGTTCTTTTCACTTCACATCTTTTGTTCATACCTGAAATGCCTTCTTTGCTTTTATGCTTGATGGATACCTAATCCACTTTTCCTTCCCAACTTAAAGCAAATGACCTCCCTTCTAAGGGTTCCTTGAAACTTCCTCAAAGTTATATTTGCTCCCTATTTGCAATACTATACATTTTGAATTTATTTTCGCATCTAGCTTTTATCACATTTCATTATAATTGCTTATAGATTTCTATCTCCCCCTCATGTGCATGAGCTGTCTTGAAAACACATACACTTGTCTGGTAGCTCCACCAAGGCAAATATTGTATTGTATTCTGTTCTGCAGTCTCTTCACTTTGTACAAAGCCTAAAAAGTGGTTTAAAAATTCTTTTGAATAAAATTACAGAGCAATTATTTTCAGATTAGAATTTACTCTTCCCCTTACAACTGTATGCCATTGGTGAAATCGCTTAACCTCTCTGAACTTCAGTTTCCTCATCTGTAAAAAGGAGAAAAACTCTTCATGATTGATGTGACTATTATATCAAATGTTTTCCATGGAGCACAGTGCAGAGTTCTTTCAAATGCATTATGTTAACTATTCATATTATTAAGTATATCGCCAGAGGGGATTAATAAAAAGATGCTTATGTTATGGTTTCTTTGAAATGCTAGAGTGAATGAGAAAAAAGGATTCAGCTGTCTTAATGATTTAGTTATAGAGGACAATCTAATTTGCTCCCAATAGACTTTTTATTTTGGAAACAGCAACAAAAAGAAAAAAAAAATTAATACATTTAAAAAGTAGAATTATCTCAAGATACAATTGTATTTTTTCCCAAGTACTGTAATGAGAAACAATATTAGGTGTCGCAGTTATACTTTAGCAGAGGATTTGTTTATATTCATCAAGTTTAAAATCTGACTACACTAATTTCATTAGCATCTTATTTTTGCTTGGTTCACTTAATGTTATTCAAATACTCTATTTGAAATGTATCTCCTGAGATGTTTTTCCCCTTGAAGATGAACTTACTTTAATGTTTGCACAGGGGCTCAAGTGTGGGTAGAGTAGATAGTTAATGGGCATGAAAAACTGCAGTACAGCATGAAGCAGAGAATGAGCTCCTGCTTATTTATATAAATGCCTCCATTCCATACTCAGAAGGGTGTCTGTAGTGTAAGAACACTCCCATCAGACACCCACCCACAGTCATCATTGCATAAAAGAGGCATAACAAATGGGGGGGAGGACACCCGAGTCAGGAAGCCAAACTCCTCTATGCGTCCATTTATTAATCTATTTACTGATTACATCTAAAGGGAGTAGGAGCTTCAATTTAGAACTATGCTTTGGCTTGTTGAAGACCCTTCACATGAGCCATTTCATTTGGGAGTTACATGGGCTGGAGAAGAACTTGGTAATTTGCCCTAAATCCCCAACCACCAGTGGAGGATGTGACTGAAGCTGACTAGCTGGATGGCTCTGGGTTTGCCCAACTTTGGAGACCCAGTCATTAGCATAGTTAATATGCCCCGAGGTAAAAAGATCTTGACTCAAGCCCACTTTGGTAAGAAAGTCAAAGAAAACTTCATTCATTTAATTATTTCTCAGGGCAGTTAATATTCCAAGGGACTTCAAGTTCCAAGACAGGAATATTTTAGTATTGTGTTTGACTATGATAATTTACAGTTCATTGGGAGAGTAGGAAAACATCTCAGTAGAATTGGCTTTGCTTTCTTAAAAGATTCCTGCAAGAGGATCACCGTCTACGACTTACACAAGTATTGATCTGTGTGTACTCCGCAGAGATTCTTACAGTGATTTTAACATTGATCTTTGTTTCCTTACACTGCCACACCACGCACTCACAAAATCAGTGTTAGCACTATGTAACTTAACTGTTGTCTTCTGTAATAGGTAACTAGATAGTTTACAGAATTGGCAGTCCAATCTCTCACTGCATATAAAAATATCTACTTGGGGCTTCCCTGGTGGCGCCGTGGTTGAGAGTCCGCCTGCCGATGCAGGGGACACGGGTTCGTGC
>NW_006782062.1:1941590-1968816 GCF_000442215.2 Lipotes vexillifer
AAAAAAAAAAAAAAAACAAAACAAACAAAAAAAAAACAACTACTTATCTATGTCTTTAACTATAAAAGTAGTCTTAAACTCTTAATATGCTTGTGTTGCCTTTACCCAAAGTTAGATACTATCAGTTCTTTTCTACATGAGTTTCATCCTTTCCTATTTGGAAAAACATTGATTTTTTTTTTTTTTCTGTCTATGGTTTTTATATACTACAAGCCGACAGGTTTCATTTATGCTGTGTTTTAGCCCAAAAGCCATCAAATATGTCAATTGCCTGTGGGAACACTGGACTTTAGGGTTTGCCTCTGCTGTACAAGTAGTCAAAGACTATCAAACAATGAACTGTGTAAGTTCAACCCAGACATGAATCAAACCTCTTTCTTCTATTCCACCCTCCTCTGGCCGGGTTACAGAAGGAAGTTCGATGTATGTGATCTGGATCTAGACTAGGTTTGTTTAGGATTTTCTGCTTGAGTCAAAGCTTACCTATCTTATTCCTTAGCCTCCACCAGCTCTTAATCAGACAGACCAGACCTTAAGCAGCCTGATGTCTTGGGATATGGGGCATATGGGTAGATAGAGGTAGTGTGGTTTGTGGCTAATGTCCTTTTTTAGTGATCAAGAATTATATTCAATAGATTGAATAATTTCTCCATGCAGAGTACTTCACACTCTGGAATAGGCTGGATGTTTGGCCATATTTTCAAAAGGAAACTATTCAGATAACTTATTTATAAAGCATTTAGAAAAGAAAAATATTGATAAAGTTTATATATTTGAGTAGTGATAATAGTTTCAATAAGTGCATTTAACATCACTAGCATTTTTTTTTTTTTTTTCTCAGTACGCGGGCCTCTCACTGCCGCGGCCTCTCCCGTTGCGGAGCACAGGCTCCAGACGCGCAGGCTCAGCGGCCTTGGCTCACGGGCCCAGCCGCTCCGCGGCATGTGGGATCTTCCCGGACCGGGGCACGAACCCGCAACCCTTGCATCAGCAGGCGGACCCCCAAACACTGCACCACCAGGGAAGCCCTCACTAGCATTTTTAATAAAAGTGTCAGGTAGTGACGGTTGACAAGAGCAACTGCACTGTATTTTATTTACAGTATAGTTTCCAATTATGCCCTGAAGATAATGGGACTGAACAAACAAGCCTTCACTGATTCACCGGCACTCAGAACTGTAGTCAGATGTATGTTGAATGATGTTTCTTTGGGAAGAAATGTGAATAATTTTTATTTCAAGTAGTAGGGAGATGGTAAATGGAAAGATCTTCAGACAGAGAAAGTGAGTTTAATAGCATCAGTATTATCTGCAATGTCTACACTTCCACTGTTGTTAATGTTGCACTGTTGTTTCCATTATATTGATAAACTGATATATTTACAGAATTAAAGTTCCTACACAAATGTTGCTCTAGGTTTAATTACAGCGCGCAGGATGCCTATGCTAAAAAATGAAATAATTCAATAGGAGAGGCTCACTAAATTTCAAAGGAAAAATAAATTTACAGTAAGTTAAGTAAAACAAAAATTACCTTGACGTTTTCAAATTATCTCTTTAAAAAAAAAAGCTCATAGAAATTTTTCACTGTTTATAAGGGTTAAGTACAGGAAGTCAGATTGAAATAAATTTTAAATAAGCACAGATAATCTTTTAAAAAGGTATCATAGAAATGCAAAAACAGTGCAATTTAAAGCAAATGTTTAGTTTCTAATATAACTTCTTTCCAATATATTTATGCTTTTCATCTGACCTAGAGTAGAAAATTTACTTGTCATTTCACCTTTCTTTTTGCAGTTGGTTTTATTTTCTGCTTCTGATGCATGTTTTGTTTTTTTTTTCATATTCTGACATTAGATTTGGCAATTCATAGGCTAAAAGCCACAAAGAATGACTTCTCAACACATTGAAATTTTACAGAAGATCTTCTTGTTAGGCTTTACAAGCATTTTACAAAATAACTGTAAAATATAGGATGGAAAAATAAATACAAAGTTTTTGCAAAGCAAGTTATATTTTGCAGTTTTCAAATGTCATTATATTTTTTTCTATTTCTTACCAGAGCAAAATGGATGATCATTTCCCAAACATGGAAAATAAAGTGCGATCACTACTTCAAATGAATTATTTAGGACCTCTTATCTACCTTGCTGTTCAAGGGTAATTTGCAAAAGAGTCAAACAATATTAGCCAAATATAGTTTAACTAAGAGGATCAAAGTTGGTTTTTTTCTTCAAATATGCTGCATGAGTGTCAATATTATATGCCAAGTATAAATACTAATAAAATCTTTTTCTCACAAATGCAGATCTTTAATAATAACTGTGTCATTATGTTATTAATAAGAGATAATAATTATTCAGTAATGTGATGTTTCTGGAACTGTTAAAAGTGTTTTGCATAGATTTACTCATTTCATCTTTACCACAGTCCCATGGGTAGGAACTGTTATCTCCAACTTCCAGATTAGGAAACTTGGACACAGAAAATGTAAACATTTTGACAAAAGTCACAATATGACAAACTGAGATGAGAACTGAGTAGGTCCAACTCCAGAGGCAACACTCTTAATCATTATTTCTGTAAAACTGCCCCTTTGTACACTTTGCATTTCATAGTCTTTTATATTTAGTTCTCCCAAAGGCAAATAATTTACAAGCAAAACTTAGAAATGCCTAATAATTAGCAAAAACACTAGCAGAAACTCTGTAAAAGGGGGAAATATCAGGTTTCACAAGCTAAGAAGCTGCCTAACATAGGAACTCTTTGCTAATATGCAACAGTCAAGTACCATTAAGCACTGGCAAAATTCTAAAACAACCCGGACACTTCAGGGTAACATGACAGCAGGTTAAAATGCCAGGCCATAATGGGCTCTTTCTTGTTATTATTTTCTACTTATTATTTAACTATAAATAGCAGGCAGTGACAACCCAATTATCACCACTAGAAGCAAAATTACAAGAGCACCAGAGGGGTAGAAGGCAAATTCCTCCTGTCTACGAAACCTGCAATCTGCTACAGGGATAAAGTAGTGCTTAAGAAAATGGTACTGACAAGGCCAGCTAGACAGCACAAGCAAGGAGCAAAAGGAATGGCACCAGCCTTCACAGAAGAGAAAAAATGGTAAGGTATTTGAAATGATTTTACTAAGCACCTCCTATACACCAGGCACTGCCTGTGCCCTGGGGTTACAGTGAGGTCAAAATAAGACCCCTAGCTAAATTCTAGTCAGGGAGGGAGGAAGACAGATAGATAGATAGATACATAGATACATAGATACACAGATACATAGATATGGTACAGCATAATAAAAGGATAAAGAATGACAAGGTGAGCTATTTTATTAGGGAGGTCAGGGAAGGCCTCTCTCAAGTTGTAACACGAAGTGGGATTTAAATAAAGATGGGAGCAAGCCGGTTAAATTTCTTCAGTTAATGATTTCCATGCAAAAGGAACAGAGAAAATAAAGTATCAGAGGCCAAATAAAGGCCCAAAATGAAGTCCAAAGGTGGCCAGGGTTAGATGACATGATATAGGGACTTACAGGACATGGAGGGGTCTTTGCATTTTTGTCTAAGGGGGCGGGAAACTAGTAGAGGGCTTGGAGCAAAGGGCTGCCATGCATGACCTTGCCAGAGGCTCACTGTGGCTTTCAATGGAAACTAGACAATAAGAGCAAGAGTGGAGAAACAAATGAGAGGCTACTCTTCAGTCCCAGGAGGAAGGATGGTTGCTGTGACCAGAGCGTTAGCAGCGGAAATGGCAAAGAAGCTGAAACGTTCAAAATTGAGTCACAAGCCAGCAGAATGTGCTGATCGACAGGGAAGACTGGACTAAGATACAAAAGAAAACAGATATAGCAGTGATTTTAGAAAAGCCACAGTTTGTGCAAAACAACAGTGCTCATGCAATGAAAAATGGCAGAGTAAACCAGTCTGAGAGCGCACGCTTTGCTGCAGCCTGACCAAGAGGTGCTGGATCACCTAGACCATCACAGAACTGTTCTTGACACATGCTGACCTAGACATAAGATTATATATGTTTGTGCGCATGGGTATACATATGCATATGCATATGTTTACACTCATATATAATCACATAGATTTAGTTACCCCATACATCATGCCTATTTTTTTAAAAGACTAACATGCCCTTTTCTTTAAAGAGCAAGTAAAAATAGTATCACGTATTCCAAAAATTTTAACCCCAAAAGCATTAATAAAAAAATAAATCTAAAATGTCAGCATCTCTTCTGATACACTGTCAATTTAGAGGCGTTATTTTAGAGTGATTCGCCTTGAATCTCACTCTAAAAACGAGTTACTTGGCTCTGTCAAAAGAGGCAAACACAGACCCATTAAACATGCATCAAGGGGCTTCCCTGGTGGCGCAGTGGTTGAGAATCTGCCTGTCAATGCAGGGGACACGGGTTCAAGCCCTGGTTCTGGGAAGATCCCACATGCCGCGGAGCAACTAGGCCCGTGAGCCACAACTACTGAGCCTGCGTGTCTGGAGCCTGTGCTCCGCAACAAGAGAGGCCGCGATAGTGAGAGGCCCGTGCACTGCGATGAAGAGTGGTCCCCGCTTGCCACAACTAGAGAAAGCCCTAGCACAGAAATGAACACCCAACACAGCCATAAATAAATAATAAATAAATTAAAATTGCAACCTCCCTTTAAAAAAAAAAACAACAAAACATGCATCAAATGATTTATATTCACTCATTTATTCCCCAAATGTTTACTGTGGGCTAATGTACATCAAGTATTATACAAGGCAGTAGGGTTATGGAAATGGATAATCAGATCTCAGCCATGATCTAGTGGTCTCCATATCTGGAAGGAAAATGACCCTGAGTGCATAATTACAAGCCCTGAGCTAGAAGCAGAGTGTGTTAAGGAAATGTTAGGTTCCACAGCTAAGCACCTGGCATCAAAGGAGCTGGGCACTACCTGACAAATACATTTTAGCATGATACAGAGTTTTGTTTTTTCAGGTAACTGATTGTTTATTCTTGAGAGGAAGCCTTCCCAGTGATTTAAAATCCCCACGTGGACCTTAAACATTAACTACTTCAATATGTCTCTGGGAGTGAGAAAACAGTAAATAACCTCAAACGGGTTTTCAGTTTTGCTTTTTGGTTGTTTTAACCCATAGCACAAAACTTGTGACACATCCGTACTCAAAAATATTTATTGAAGAGTAAATGAACGAATAACTGAGTCTATGTGTTTAGAGAAAGAAATGAAAGAGAGGATACAATTTCCAAAGCAGAAAGAAAAACTAAGAGAAACTCAAAAGTAAGAAAACCTCTTGGCTCTATTTTCACATTTCCACCTCTTACACACACACCTTACATCTACATTCTCCATAAATTATCCAGCAGTCATTTCTATGATAGAACTATGTATTGTAAAACCAGAGATTGTGTCATGTTGCTTTTTAACACCTACGTGTGTAGAGGCTACAACCCACAACAGTGTTTTCAGTTATTTATTTAAATGCTACATTTCTTTACCTTTAAAAGAGACTCATTTTGCTTTATATCCATTGGTTGTAGAGACTGAAAATAGGAAACATTAAAAAATTAACAGTAAGAGAAAGCTAATTTTCTTATAAAAACACTTGCTTTACCACACCCCAGCCATACTCCCAAATCTCCATGTTTTCTTAGGGATACAATAGGTTCACAGAGCCTTTGCACCATGGTGCAGTGGTTTCCATGGATTTTTTTTTTTTTTTAAGTTTAGTGAACAGTGTGCTTTCAAAGACATGTACTGTCAAGGCCTTTGGCAGAGTAAATTATGTATTTCTGAGACATAAAAAATATTTTTGATGTTTTCTTTTTTCCCATTAAATAGTTTAAAATATAGAAAATTACAGGGTTTAACCGACCCTATCACTCATCTAGAGTAAACAAATTTTCATACTTTGCCAGTTTGCTTCAAATATTCTGTTTACCAAACAACTGAAATATTGACATATGAAATTGAAATTTCCATTTTTTTTTTTTTTTCTGCTATGGCCTTAACAAGTCCAGCCCCACTCCCCTTCAGCATTTCCCAAAGGCAAAAATTTGGTGTATTTCACTCCATTTCATATTTTTGGACTTATGCTACATATACTGTACCCACAAATAAAGTCTTTTCAAAATTATATGGTTTGCTTCTTATTGTATCAGTCAGCTATTTTTTTAAACTCAGTGTCATATTTTTGAAATATATTCATGTTGATTCCTATAGATTCCCTTTCATTTTAACTGCCTATTATATCATAGGTCAAATTCTTAGGTCATTTTTTTTTTTTTTTTTGGATTACCTATTCTGGTCCACTGATGTATTTTTTCCTGCACCAACACCATGTGATTTTAATTATGGTATAATAGACATTGATATACGGTAAGGCTCCACCTCCTTCTTTTTCACAATTGTCTTGGCCATTCTTGATGCTTTCTTCTTTGTATGATCTTTGGAATCAGTCTTCTAGTTTAGAATTGTATTGAATTCACAGATTTATTTGAGAAAGCTAACGTATTTAGGATACTGTGTCTTATCTACCATAAATACGGTATATCTTTTCTGTTATTCAGGACTTCAGGTTCTTCATTAATGTTATTTAACTGTCTCCACACTTCTTAGCTAGATTTCTTTCCAGTTATCTAATAATCTTTGCTGCCCATATAAAGTGTCTTTTACATTTTTAAATGACTATTGTTGATGTAGTGGAATAATAAATATTTCTGTTTTGTTGATTGGCATGGTCAACAGAATCATGCCCCCCACCCCAAGGATTTCCACATCTTAATTCCCAGAACCTGAGAATATGTTCGGTTACACGGCAAAGGGGAATTAAGATTGCATATCAAATTAAGATGATAGTTAGCTGACCTTGAGAAGGTGAGATGGTGAGATTGTGCTGGATTATCCCAGTAGGTCCATTGTAACACAAGGGTCTTTATAAGAGGAGGAAGATGACAAAAGTGTCAGAGTTAGGGAGAAACTTGAAGATGCTATGCTGCTGGCTTTGAAGATGGAGGAAGAGCTCATGGGCCAAGGAATGCTGGCTGCCTTTAGGAGTGGAAAAAGCGGAAGTGGAAAAAAAGTGGAAAAGGAGACAGATTCTTCCCTAGAGCTTACAGAAGGGATGTAGCCCTCCAGAGACCCATTTCAGATGTCTCATCTCCAGAACAGTAAAATAATGAATTAATGTTAAGCTACTAAGTTTGTGATAATTTGCTACAGCAGCAATAGGAAACCTATACAATTTGTATCTAGTAAATGTGCTAAAATATTATTAACTCTGACAGTTTTTTTGTGACATTTACCTTGGATTTTACGTGTCTAAAAACCTATTGAATACAAATAATAATTTTATCTTTTCCTTTCTAATACTAACACCTCATTTTTAATATATTTGTCTTGCTACATTGGCTAGAACACCCAGCACAATACTGGAAATAGTAATACTAGGCACCTCTATTATTGCTACCTTGATAGAAATGATGTTATTTTCTGAGTTATGTGATGTTGCCTGACTGGCTGATGCCATTTGTAAGGTAAGGGAAATCCCTACTTAGTCTTTGTTTTCTAGCAGTTAAAAAATTTCTTACTCAGCATCTCCTGTTTGACATTTAATAGTCACCTCAAACTTAATGTGACTAAATTTGTCTTATTTCCTCCCTAAATCTTCTCCTTTCCTAACTTCCCCATCTCAGTTAATGGCACTGTCATTCACACAGGTACAAACTGAGGAGTGATTCCAAACTTCTCTCTTTCTTGCATTTCTCATATCCAAGTTACTGGCAAATCCAATGAGTCCTAACTTTAAAACCATAATACAATTAGCCACTTTCACCTCCCCAGCTCATACTAACTCAGACAAGCCACAGCCATCTCTCATCCGGACTACAATACCTCTGTTAATGCTCTCTTTTGCCCCAAGAGTCCATTTTACCAGCAGGCATAATGACCTTTGAAAAATGTAAATTATCTGATGTCATTCCTGTGCTCAAATTTCTCCATTGGCTTTCCATCAGATTCAAAATTCAATCTAAATCCTTACCATAACCTCTAAGATTCTATGTGATCTGACCTCATCTCCTACTACACTCTATGCCTCTCAACCTGCCTCAGACACATTGCTTTCTCTGATATTTCTTAAGCATATCAAGCTGTTCCAAGTTTAAAGTTTTTGTACTTGATGTTTCCTTTGCCTGAAACCCTCCTCCTTCAGATTTTTTCATGGATTATTTCCTCTGTTCATTCAGGTGTCAGCTCATATGCTATCTCTTCAAAACGGCAGTCCTTGACCAAACTATCTAAAATACCTAAAGTAGCACACACATTCATGCAAAATGCACACAGCCACAGTTATTTACTCCTTTATTTTTCTACATAGAACTTATTGCTACCCATCAACATTATACATGCAAGTAGTTTGTGTTTTGTTGTCTTGACCACTGTAATGTAGGATCCATGAGGGCAGAGATTTTCTATTTTATTTATTACAGCATCCCCATGCCTGGAAAAGTACCCATCATAATGGGTAAATTATGCTAAAGAAATATTTGTTTAAAACTTGTTGAATTGATGCTAAAGCAATATTTGGTTAAAACATTTTGAATTTACTCAAATACTTTACCTATATCTAAAATATAATCATGGCTGTCAATCTGTCAATTGTCTGTCAGTGTGGTGAATTACATGTATATGGTCTATCATTGTTATTGTCAGTTTTTGTAAGTTTTCTGTTTTTGCTTAAAAAGAATCTGTAAACATTTTTTTCTTTTTTTTTTTTATTGGAGTATAATTGTCTTACAATGTTGTGTTAGTTTCTGCTGCACAGTGAAGTGAATCAGCTATATGGATACATATATCCCCTCCTTCTTGGACCTCCCTCCTCCCCCACATCCCACCCATCTAGGTCATCACAGAGCACCAAGCTGAGCTCCCTGTGCTATACAGCAGGTTCCCACTAGCTATCCATTCTACACATGGTAGCATATCTATGTCAAACCCAATGTCCCAATTCATCCCACCCTCCCCTTCGCCCACTGCATCCACACATCCATTCTCTATGTCTGCCTTTCTATTCCTGCCCTGCAAATAGGAAGAATCTGTAAATATTTTTTAGATCTAACATATCAAATTAATCAGTTGTATCTATATCATCCAAGTAGTTTAAATGCTTACTAATTTTGTGTGCCTCATCCATTTAGTTTTTTGAAAGATATGTTAATATGTTCCATTGAGATTGTATCTGTAGATCTTTTGCTTTTGATATATAAATCCAGGAGAATCATGTGCAAGTTTTGAACTGTAGTATCTTATATTTTTTTCCTTTCATTATTTTGTAAAATTTATCTCCGATCCTAATAATGATTTTTTCTCTTAAATTTTGTCTCATTAATATTGCTAGACCAGGTATATTTAAGTTAGAATTTTATAGTATATTTATTTCTTTCATTTATAACTTTTCTATACTACTTTTAGTGTTCCTCAGAAGCTACATTTTTCTGAATTTTATTTCCGTATAATATGATTAGTCTTTATATATAAAAATTTAGTACATTAACACGTCATATAATTACTGGTTAAGTGTGGAATTATTTTTTCAATCATTTCTATTTTTTATTTACCATTCTTTTTCTTTTTATCTTTTCATTTTTTTACCATTTGTTGGATTAATTTTTTCTTAGATACCTTTATCTCACATACATGTAACTTCTCCAAACATGCTAAGAAAAAAATGTGTTTTCAAATTTTTTTAGTTTTCTCTTAAATGTTTAGTATTAACATTGACTTTATACAGTTCCAACAAAGTCTAGTTACTCAGTATATTCTTTCTCCTCCTAAATAACAGATAATTAATATACTTAGCTACCTTCCAACTCCTCTGCAATCAATCTTTAAGAATTAGAGTTATATTTTTTTTCTTGCCCTTAGTAGACTTACCAACATCATTTACCACTATTTTTGTCAATGAGTATTTATAGCATCACATTTCTTTCCCTGAATTCATTTCTTTTTTGCTGAAGAACATCTCTTAGTAATGTTTCTTCAAGAATTTTTCAATTATAAATGCTCAGCTTTTGTACTTCTGAAAATACCTTATTTCTTCCTCACTCTTGAATGATAATCTACCTGGCTAGGATAATTTCCTCCTGAACGAATGCAAATAATTCAAAAATCCTCTGAAAAAGCAATCTTTAAATGACTGAAAATGCTCAAAGTGATAAAAGAAGAAAAAATATCCATAAAGAACAAAAATTATGAAACAAACACACATATGGATCAAAACTAGATGCAGATTCTTTTAAAGTCAATTATTAATTTTGGAAATGAAAATAGCAACATTAAATTATGGGGAGCATGCTAATTTGGCCAAAGCCACAGACAAAATGATATAACTGGAACACTGTACTAAGGAATTGATCCAGAGGACTACAAAGGGATATACAGAAAACAGATGAAAAATCTGAAAGATAAGGTAAGAAGCACCAGGGAAAGATTCAGAAATTTCAGAATACTCCTAATATAAGTTTCAGAAGTGGAGGGTACAGGGAATAAGGGAGAGACTCTATCTGAGAAGGTAATGTCTGACCATTCAGAATTTAAGAAGGAAACATACATGTTGAATTTGTGACTCTGTCATGGAGTTGATTTCCTCTTGTGCTTTGGAATCTTATTCTTCAAGCTTATGTTTTTGGGGTATTTCTTAGAAAGTTTAATGTCGTGGTGGTCATTTTGGGGTTTTTATGTATGCGTTTATTATTTTCCCTCTCCTGAGTTCCAATGGCTGAGTCTGGTTTTACAATTGTGTCTAAACAGCTCACAGGTATCTACTCCAGAAACAAGTCTTAAAATGAATGCTTGGGCCTTTTTTCCCTGAAGTTCCCACAGACAGAGTTTCTGAGTCAGCGGGCCCTTTGGTCTAGGTCCCAATATGCCTCTGTTTCCCTTCCTTCCCTTGCTCTAGGCAGCGGCTCAATACCAGGTGCAGTCAGATTTAGCCCTCAAAACTTTAAAAATTGCTGTGCATAAGTGTATCTGGCCTCAGATTAATGCCACTGACATGACTGCAAGCCTATGGGAGCCAGTCTGGTCCTTGTGAACACACAGCACTGAACCCCAGCCACCTCTGCTTGCTTCCTCATCCAGAGCCTGCTTCCCAGAACCTGGTCCTAGAAGTCTGTAGGTTAAGCCTCTACATACTGCACTGTGTTTCTGTTTGGTATGTGAATCACAAAATCACCTTGAGGCAATGTTAATTCTGATTTTTTTAAAAGCTTTCTAATACCCTAGACTAACCTATTTTCCTGCAAAATGGGTAATTAAAATTAAAAAATGGATTCCTACATTGTCTTACTTTCTATGACTGTGGTGATAGAAAAAGTTATTCTCTAAACAAAAATTTACTTTACCAAATCGAATGTGAATTAATAGTGTCCATTTCTGCTACACATGACATGTCCTCAGTAAGTGGCCTCCCTGCTAGTATGGTTGCCACTACTGCTCACAAGTAGAATTCCATGCTCAACATGAGTGAGTTGTGATAGTTCTCAAACACACTATGCCAGCATACATACTAGTTACGGTGAGTTTGTTGTTTAATTAAATAGTATGTGCACTGATTAAATATAAGTGCCAAAATGGTTTATTTCTCTGAAAATTTAGTTGAAATGTTTCAAAAAGCTTGGATATCTAAAGTTGCTAAATAAAAATGCTATTGAATTATATGTGGGTGAGCCAATGCAGAGAACTAAGGAAAACTAATAAAAACCTAGATTTCTTTGCAAGTGTTAAATCATGTACTATAGAAAACTAAACCTGGAAATTAAAGATTGAATTCTGTATATGGTTTATGCTACAAAAAATAATCAGAAATCTAGTCAATAGGTCTATACTCTAAGAAAAAAATTTAGCTCTACTTAAAAGTAGTGTAAATGAATGTGCATTTATACGTTTTCAGCCAAAATAAAATATTTACCATGAGCTTGTATTACTTTCGTGGTTCTCTGCTTTAGCCAACGTTTTTGATTATCCAAGGAGATGCCAGTCCCAATAGCTTTTATTGTATTTCTGTTACCATCAGAAAAGCATTGGGAGGAAAATAAAATGGAGGACTTTGCTTCTTTATGAAGACAAAAATGAGATGAAAAATTATCTAATTTGCAAACAAAATGTTTTTTTCTTATATCATTTCTATGCTCAGTTATGTAATTGGAGAAATGACAGGCTGTCAGTAATGTGTTTTTTGTAACAAAGTGTGTTTGGGGATTAGTCTTAGTTTGAAACTATGTGATGTGGGACCAGGCAACATGAACTCAGGAAAGAACAAACCACTCTACTGCCTTGGGAAATCAGGACATAAGAGCAAGTGTCAGTCCTCTAAGCAAGCACTACACTGCAGGTGCTGACTCATTGCTTCAGATTAGCCTTTGCAGGGCTTTTGGAGAATGTCCTCATGATTATTTATTACCTTAGAAACAATCCACACTGAATTTAGTCTTTAGGAGAATACAGTCTTTAGGAGATTTCATCAAATTAAAAAAAAAATAGAAAGGAAATTTTTTTTTTTGCGGTACACAAGCCTCTCACTGTTGTGGCCTCTCCCGTTGCGGAGCACAGGCTCCGGACGCGCAGGCTCAGTGGCCATGGCTCACGGGCCCAGCCGCTCCATGGCATGTGGGATCCTCCCGGACCGGGGCACGAGCCCGTGTCCCCTGCATCGGCAGGCGGACTCTCAACCACTGTGCCACCAGGGAAGCCCCCCGAAAGGAAAATTTTAATAATTTTTTTTAGGTAGGACTAAAATCTATATAAGCAAAACAAATTTGATTTTGTTATAAAAATTTCCATGTATAAGACTACTAGTTTCAGAGATTTGCTTTCATTTGTAAAATAACTGAATCTAAAGACATAGAATAATAAAATTTAAAGCCTAAAATCACCAGGCTCATTCAACCACTTCATTTCTACATGAAAATAAGACCTGTTATGAGAACTTTCGCAGGCTTTCCCTAAGTAGAAAATAATTCAATATTTTTTTTACTTGCAAACACAGATGCAGAAACAGAGATGCTGATTAACCCTTCAAAACAGCCTCTTCTAATGACTACAGTGCCCAATAGGAGGAAAGCTGAGGGAATGAGGAAGGAGGAGACAAGACAGGCAACCTCTAGTTTTTATTCTTTTTTGTGCTGTATACACAGAAACATTTCTTGGGACCATGAGACCAGGGTTGCGGTTTATTACATTTCTGGAGCTCTTTTTTATTTAATTTTATGACCTCTCCAATCAATGCACGACAATATGCTATACAATATCGAGTGTCAGCAACAATGTGGAGAAACTGAGATGCTAATTTGCTGCTGGTGGGAATGCAAATTGGTACAACTACTAATAAAAAGTAATGTTGAAGATATAATATACTCTTTGTTCCAATAATCACACTCCTAGGTACAGATCCTAGAGAAACTTTCCCATGTGTTGCTGCAACATTTACACCTTCACACACACACACAAAAAAAAATGGAATTAACTTAAAAATCTAACATCAAGAGAATGAATAAACAAATTCTGATCTAGTCACACTAGGGGACCCTATACTGCAGCTAAAATGATAGAACTAGAAGTTGAAAAAGAGTATGTACAGCATGAATCATTTTTAAGAAGATTGAAAACATACACACACATATATATTTTGCTTACCCACATATATATTGTGTGTATATTACATAGAAATATATTTATTTTAAATATATAACACACATTACGTTACATAATTATGTGTAAGCATAAATTTACATAAAAATAAAAAACACCACATTTAGGATAATGATTATTTCAATAGAGGGAGGAAAATAAAGGGTTCAGGAATAAGTACACAGGAGTTCAAACAGTATCTGCAGTATCACATTGCTTTAAAAGTGTAAAAGAAACACTAAAATAAATTTGGCATGCTTATATGATTTAGCAAAAGTTTATAATGGGTTCTTATACTTTTACTATGTTATTTCTTTCTTTTCCCTATAGCTGAAATACAATTGATTCTTGAATACTGAGGGGGTGGGGCACTGCCCCTCCATGCTGTTGAAAATCCATGCTTAATTTATTGTTAGTCCTCCCTCTATGCAGTTCCTCCATATCCGAGGTTCTGCATCCTTAGATTCAGTCAATCAGACCTCAGTACTATAGTATTTATTATTGAAAAACAATCGGGGTATAGGTGGACTCACACAGTTCAAACTTTTGTTGTTCAAGGATCAACTGTCCTTCATAATTATAAAATACAGTCACTGAATATTTTTCCTAAGTTGAAGATTTGGCCAACTTCAATACCTAAATGTGCACAGAAACAATAAAACAAACTAAATGACCAAGAGCCATTGTGTCAAGTACCCATTTTTCCAGAGAGTGTATGATTCTATACAGGAAGTAAGGTCCATACTACAACATTGTCTTTAATGGTGCATTTAATTTTTTTTTTACATTTTAACCAATATCAGGTACATACTTCAAAATACTGATTGCTTGCTGAATCTTTTGAATGAAAGATATTCCAGAGTCAGTGCAAAGAAACTTAGGGGTCTTTGTGTGGAGACAAAAAATAAATGGAGGTTTTCCATTCACGATTTCCCATATTGTAAGGTAGGTAGCTTTAATAATACCAGAAAATAAAAATTCTATGTTAGAAGCTAGAAAATGTGAAGGTACTAAAGCTAGGCTGTAAGTCTCCTCCCACTGCTTCTTTCAGAAGACCAGAGAGAAGGCACCCACCAACTGATTAAGTTTTTTCAGAGTTTACTGTGGGTATCTCAGGTTGTTTGGGTCATTTAGATTTTTAAACTCATTTTAGGGAGACTTTAACCTGTTATAGAGGATCATGAAGACTAAACGATATTTCCCTACCAATGGTTGTTTTTCTCCTCACTTTTTCTTATACAATTTCTTTTTTATTTGGGAAAATTTTAATATCAACACTTCAATTAGACTTTAATACTCCCTGCACTAATCTAAATTGGGAGAATCTCGACTATGCTACTGACCACATTATCTCCTTACTTGGTGTGGAATAGGTTTTTTACATTTTTTTCCCTGCCTCAAATTTAACTATAATCCACAAAGGGAGAGATATAAATGCCTCCATAATACTGTATTTCTCATATACATGATTTTAGCTTTTTTCAAGTGCTACGTTTACATAATTCCTAAGATTATGTTCACAAGAACAAAACCATTTTTAAAGCCCTGAAGATTCCGTTTTAACAGCTCAGGGGGAGGCGTGTTTTCAAAGTATCAATGTGGAGGAGTTAATGATAAATTCCATAAAGGGAATAAAACTAGTTTCAGAGATAAGATGAATAGCAAGCCTTCACCTCCCAGATGTAACACCTATCCACTGCATAAGCAGATGGACAAGAACTGTGTCTATTTAGATAACAGGCTTGAGCGACACTCAGGTCTTTGGGATCCTCCATCCAGTCTTAGTCTTTCTGAGGTTATAATGTTTCCTTGCTGGATCAAAAGAAGCTGAACTCAGCTACATGGGGACAGCTCTCCTGAGCATTTCTCCTTTTTGACATAGAGCTGTTTGATTCAAGGTGAATAAATGGTACCGTGCACAGGCTTAAGTTAGTTTTTGAACTTTAGCTCTATTTTTCACAAGGCTAAATTTCACTCTAAGTCTGAGGCAAAAAGGAGCCTACTCCTTTTCTGCTGGGTTGTGCTTTCAGGTTTATTCCCAATTCCCTGGAGTGTGCCACTAAACTTAAAGCAGCATTGGAAGATTCCATATAAGAACCAGCTTCCCTGTCACTAGGGTCACGGCTATTACTAAATCTATAAAACTAAAACTTTGTACAAGTACCTAAATTGTTGTTTTTGTTATTATTTAGAAAAAGTTGATGCTGCCACGGCAGTCAAAATGTGTGTTACTAAGCTGAGTGGAGAGTCAAAGAAATCAACTGAATATTTAAAAGCACTTACTATTTGTTATAGCACTCAATTTTCATGCAAATATCGCAAAATGTTATCTTTTTGTGCAGAGCCCTATTAAATAACTTGGTTAAGGAACACACTTTGTAATATAAAATGTCGATTAAGCATCCAACTATTTCTAACTATAAAACACTAATTTTTTTTCCATTCTGTTATCCTTTGTGCAGCATTGGGGTTTTAACTATTGAGAGAAGAAGCAAAAGAATTACAGTCCTTTTTATACATCAATAAAATATGCAGTATGCTTACCAATGTACTAAACTTAAGGAAATTTTTAAGACAGCATTCCATTCATCCTCAAGAAGCCTTACAACCTAGTTCAAATGAACAAGGTACAGCAACTATGGTGTAGTATTGGTAACAGACTTACTCTGGGATTGAAAACAACTCTAAAAGTTGGGTTGATTAAACACCGTGGTTTGAACAAATTGTAGAGCAAACCAGGCATCCAGGATTTGGAGAGCTGAGATCCCAAGCTCCTGAAAAAAGGGAGTCTCAGAGAAATGAGCTCCATATCCTGTATGCAATTTCCCCTCAAGGTATTTGCCAGTTCCCAGCTGTGTATATGCAGTATGAAATGCCAAGATCAAGCAGAAAGCAGCTGCCACAGGCCTATAAAAACAAGCAGAGGTTTCTGTAATTTCACAATTCTTAGACGACAAATATCGTAGTTCAAGGTTCACCAAGGAGGAGGGGAACTGACTAAAACCCTGGTTGTCTATTAAAATCCCTGAAAGATTCCACCATAGGAATAAAGGGAGTCCACTGTCTGTAACTGATAGAATAAGAAGAAAAGAATATACAGAAAGTATGTTTTCTGACCACAATAAAATTGGTCAAGAAATAAAAAACAAAAAGATAACTAGATCATTTTAAATGAATAAAATGTAAATATCATCTGGGCCAAATAAAAATTTAAATTGATAATTAGAAAATATTTGGAAAATATGACATATTTCCACTTATTAAAAGCTGTGTTTATGTAAACTTACCTATATAAATTTTAAAAAGAAGTAAGGCTGAATATCAATTACCTAAACTTCCACCTCAAGGAGCAAAAAATTATTTTTAAAAAGAGCAGAAATCAATGAAACGAAACAAGACATAAAATGGAAAAAAATTAACAAATGTAAGAATTGATTGCTAAAAATGAATAAAAGTAATAAGTTCCAGAGCAAACCAAAGAAGCAAAAAGAGAGAGAACACAAATTACCAATATAAAGAATGAAAGAGGACACATTACTACAGATTCCACAAAAATTAAAATGGGATGGCCGAGGGGAGCTTCAAGATGGCAGAAGAGTAAGACGTGGAGATCATCTTCCTCCCCACAAATACATCAGAAATACATCTACATGTGGAACAACTCCTACAGAACACCTACTGAACGCTGGCAGAAGACCTCAGACCTGCCGAAAGGCAAGAACCTCCCCACGTACCTGGCTAGGGCAAAAGAAAAAAGAAAAACAAAAGAATAGGGACGGGACCTGCACCAGTGGGAGGGAGCTGTGAAGGAGGAAAGGTTTCCACACACTAGAAGCCCCTTCGCGGGCGGAGACTGCGGGTGGCGGAGGGGTACCAGCACTCACCAGCCCGAGAGGCTTGTCTGCTCACCCGCCAGGGCAGGAGGGGCTGAGAGCTGAGGCTCGGGCTTCGGAGGTCAGACCCCAGGGAGAGGGGTTGGCGGCGTGAACACAGCCTGAAGGGGATAGTGCGCCACGGCTAGCCAGGAGGGAGTCCAGGAGAAGTCTGGAGCTGCCGAAGAGGCAAGAGACTTTATCTTGCCTCTTTGTTTCGTGGTGCGCTGCTTAAAGGAGCTCCAGAGATGGGCGCGAGGCGTGGCTATCAGCCCGGACCACAGAGACGGGCATGAGAAGCTAAGGCTGCTGCTGCCGCCACCAGGAAGCCTGCATGCAAGCACAGGTCACTATCCACACCTCCCCTCCCGGGAGCCTGTGCAGCCCGCCACTGCCAGGGTCCCGGGATCCAGGGACAACTTTCCCGGGAGAATGCACGGTGCGCCTCAGGCTGGTGCAACGTCACGACGGCCTCTGACGTCGAAGGCTCACCCCGCATCCGCACCCCTCCCTCCCCACGGCCTGAGTGAGCCAGAGCCCCCGAATCAACTGCTCTTTTAACCCCATCCTGTCTGAGCGAAGAACAGACGCACTCAGGTGACCTACACACAAGAGACGGAGCCAAATCCAAAGCTGAACCCCGGGAGCTGTGCAAACAAAGAAGAGAAAGGGAAATCTCTCCCAGCAGCCTCAGAAGCAGCAGATTAAAGCTCCACAGTCAACTTGTACCCTGCATCTGTGGAATACCTGAATAGACAACAAATCATCTGAAATTGAGGAGGTAGACTTCGGGAGTAACAATATATATATATATTTCCCTTTTTCACTTTTTGTGAGTGTGTATGTGTATGCTTTTCTGTGTGATGTTGTCTGTATAGCTTTCCTTTTACCATTTGTCCTAGGGTTCTGTCTGTCTGGGTTTTGTTGTTGTTGTTTTAGTATAGTTTTCAGGGTGTGTTATCATTGGTGGATTTGTTTTGGTTTCGTTGCTCTCTTCTTTTTTTCTTTTTTTTTTTTTTACTACTTTTAAAGAAATGTTTTTTAATAATTATTTTTTTATTTTTTATTTTAATAACTTTACATTATTTTATTTTATTTTATCTGCTTCTTTCTTTCTTTCTTTCTTTCTTTCTTTCTTTTCTCCCTTTTACTCTGAGCCATGTGGATGACAGGCTCTTGGTTCTCCAGCCAGGTGTCAGGGCTGTGCCTCTGAGGTGGGACAGCCAAATTCAGGACAGGGTCCACAAGAGATCTCCCAGCTCCACGTAATATCAAACAGCAAAAATCTCCCAGTGATCTCTATCTCAACGCCAAGACCCAGCTTCACTCAAGGACCAGCAAGCTACAGTGCTGGACACCCTGGACACCAAACAACTAGCAAGTCAGGAACACAACACCATCCATCAGCAGAGAGGCTGCCTAAAATCATAATAAGTCCACAGACACCCCAAAACACACCACCAGACGTGGACCTGCCCACCAGAAAGACAAGTTCCAGCCTCATCCACCAGAACAAAGGCACTAGCCCCTCCACCAGGAAGCCTACAAAACCCACTGAACCAACCTTAGCCACTGGGAACAGACACCAAAAACAACAATAACTACAAACCTGCAGCCTGCAAAAAGGAGACCCCAAACACAGTAAGTTAAGCAAAATGAGAAGACAGAGAAAACACAGCAGGTGAATGAGCAAGGTAAAACCTACCAGACATAACAAATGAAGAGGAAATAGGCAGTCTACCTGAAAAAGAATTCAGAATAATGATAGTAAAGATGATGCAAAATCTTGGAAATAGAATGGAGAAAATACAAGAAACGTTTACCAAGGACCTAGAAGAACTAAAGAGCAAACAAGCAGTGATGAATAACACAATAAATGAAATTAAACATTCTCTAGAAGGGATCAATAGCAGAATAACTGAGGCAGAAGAACGGATAAGTGACCTGGAAGATAAAATAGTGGAAATAACTCTGCAGAGCAGAATAAAGTAAAAAGAATGAAAAGAATTGAGGACAGTCTCAGAGACCTCTGGGACAACATTAAATGCACCAATATTCGAATTACAGGGGTCCCAGAAGAAGAAGAGAAAAAGAAAGGGACTGAGAAAATATTTGAAGAGATTATAGTTGAAAACTTCCCTAATATGGGAAAGGAAATAGTTAATCAAGCCCAGGAAGCACAGAGAGTCCCATACAGGACAAATCCAAGGCACATATTAATCAACCTATCAAAAATTAAATACAAACAAAAAATATTAAAAGCAGCAAGGGAAAAATAACACAGTAGGGAATCCCCATAAGGTTAACAGCTGATCTTTCAGCAGAAACTGCAAGCCAGAAGGGAGTGGCAGGACAGATTTAAAGTGATGAAGGAGAAAAACCTACAACCAAGATTACTCTACCCAGCAAGGATCTCACTCTGATTCGATGGAGAAATCAAAAGCTTTACAGACAAGCAAAAGCTAAGAGAATTCAGCACCACCAAAACAGCTTTACAACAAATGCTAAAGGAACTTCTCTAGGCAGGAAACACAAGACAAGGAAAAGAGCTACAATAACAAACCCAAAACAATTAAGAAAATGTAATAGGAACATACATATCAATAATTACCTTAAATGTAAATGGACTAAATGCTCCCACCAAAAGAAATAGACTGGCTGAATGGATACAAAAACAAGACCCATAAATATGCTGTCTACAAGAGACCCACTTCAGACCTAGGGACACATACAGACTGAAAGTGAGGGGATGCAAAAAGATACGCCATGCAAAAGGAAATCAAAAGAAAGCTGGAGTAGCAATTCTCATATCAGACAAAATTGACTTTAGAACAGACTATTAAAAGATACAAAGAAGGATACTACATAATGATCAAGGGATCAATCCAAGAAGAAGATATAACAATTGCAAATTTTTATGAACCCAACATAGGAGCACCTCAAAACATAAGGCAAATAGTACCAGCCAAAAAAGGGGAAATCGACAGTAACACAATCATAGTAGGGGACTTTAACACCCCACTTTCACCAATGGACAGATCATCCAAAATGAAAATAAATAAGGAAACACAAGCATTAAATGATACATTAAACAAGGTAGACTTAATTGATATATACAGGACATTCCATCCAAAAAAAAACAGAATACACATTCTTCTCAAGCGCTCATGGAACATTCTCCAGGATAGATCATATCTTGGGTCACAAATCAATCCTTGGTAAATTTAAGAAAATTGAAATCATATCAACTATCTCTTCTGACCACAGCACTATGAGACTAGATATCAATTACAGGAAAAAATCTGTAAAAAATACAAACACAGGGGCTTCCCTGGTGGCACAGTGGTTGAGAGTCCACCTGCCAATGGAGGGGACATGGATTCGTGCCCCAGTCCGGGAAGATCCCACATGCTGCAGAGTGGCTGGGCCCGTGAGCCATGGCAGATGAGCCTGCGCATCCGGAGCCTGTGCTCCGCAATGGGAGAGGTGACAACAATGAGAGGCCCGCGTACCGCAAAAAAAAAAAAAAATGAACGAACACATGGAGGCTAAACAATACACTACTTAATAACCAAGAGATCACTGAATCAATGGAAGAGAAATCAAAAAATACTTAGAAGTAAATGACAATGAAAACACGACGACCCAAAACCTATGGGATGCAGCAGAAGCAGTTCTAAGAGGAAACTTTATAGCAATACAATCCTACCTTAACTAACAAGAAACGTCTCAAACAAACAACCTAAACTTACATCTAAAGCAATTAGACAAAGAAAAAAAGAAACCCAAAGGCAGTAGAAGGAAAGAAATCATAAAGATCAGATCAGAAATAAAAGAAAAAGAAATGAAGGAAACGATAGCAAAGATCAATAAAACTAAAACCTGGTTCTTTGAGAAGATAAACAAAATTGATAAACCATTAGCCAGATTCATCAAGAAAAAGAGGGAGAGGACTCATATCAATACAATTAGAAATGAAAAAGGAGAAGTAACAACTGATACTGCAGAAATACAAAGAATCATGAGAGATTACTACAGGCAACCATATGCCAATAAAATGGTCAACCTGGAAGAAATGGACAAATTCTTACAAATGCACAAGCACTGAGACTGAACCAGGAAGAAACAGAAAATATGAACAGACGAATCACAAGCACTGAAATTGAAACTGTGATTAAAAATCTTCCAACAAACAAAAGCCCAGGAACAGATGGCTTCACAGGCGAATTCTATCAAACATTTAGAGAAGAGCTAACACCTAGCCTTCCCAAACTCCTGCAAAATACAGCAGAGGGAGGAACACTCCCAAACTCATTCTACGAGGCCACCATCACCATGATACCGAAACCAGATAAAGATGTCACAAAGAAAGAAAACTACAGGCCAATATCACTGATGAACGTAGATGCAAAAATCCTCAACAAAATACTAGCAAACAGAATCCAACAGGTCATTAAAAGGATCATATACCATGATCAAGTAGGGTTCATCCCAGTAATGCAAGGATTCTTCAATATATGCAAATCAATCAATGTGATACACCATATTAACAAATTGAAGGAGAAAAACCATATGATCATCTCAATAGATGCAGAGAAAGCTCTTGACAAAATTCAACACCCATTTATGATAAAAAAAAAAACCTCCAGAAAATAGGCATAGAGGTAACTTTCCTCAACATAATAAAGGCCATAGATGACAAACCCATCGCCAACATCATCCTCAATGGTGAAAAACTGAAACCATTTCCACTAAGACCAGGAAAAAGAAATGTTTCCCCACTCTCACCACTATTATTCAACATAGTTTTGGAAGTTTTAGCCAGAGCAATCAGAGAAGAAAAAGAAATAAAAGTAATGCAAATGGGAAAAGAAGAAGTAAAGCTGTCACTGTTTGCAGATGACATGATACTACACATAGAGAATCCTAAAGATGCTACCAGAAAACTACTAGAGCTAATCAATGAATTTGGTAAAGTAGCAGGATACAAAATTAGTGCACAAAAATCGCTTGCATTCCTACACCCTAATGATGAAAAATCTGAAAGTGAAATTAAGGAAACACTCCCATTTACCATTGCAACAAAAAGAATAAAATATCTAGGAATAAACCTACCTAAGCAGACAAAGGACCTGTATGCAGAAAATTACAAGACACTGATGAAAGAAATTAAAGATGATACAAATAGATGGAGAGATATACCATGTTCTTGGATTGGAAGAATTAACATTGTGAAAATGACTGTACTACCCAAAACAATCTACAGACTCAATGCCACCCCTATCAAACTACCACTGGCATTTTTCACAGAACTAGAATAAAAAACTTCACAATTTGTATGGAAACACAAGAGTCCCCAAATAGCCAAAGCAATCTTGAGAAAGAGAAACGGAGCTAGAGGAATCAAGCTCTCTGACTTCAGACTATACTACAAAGCTACACTAATCAAGACAGTATGGTACTGGCACAAAAAAACAGAAATATAGATCAATGGAACAGGATAGAAAGCCCAGCAATAAACCCACACACATATGGTCACCTTATCTTTGATAAAGGAGGCAAGAATACACAGTGGAGAAAAGACAGCCTCTTCAATAAGTGGTGCTGGGAAAACTGGACAGGTACATGTAAAAGAATGAAATTAGAACACTCCCTAACACCATACACAAAAATAAACTCAAAATGGATTAAAGACCTAAATGTAAGGCCAGACACTATAAAACTCTTAGAGGAAAACATAGGCAGAACACTCTATGACATAAATCACAGCAAGATCCTTTTTGACCCACCTCCCAGAGAAATGGAAATGAAAACAAAAATAAACAAATGGGACCTAATGAAACTTCAAAGTTTTGCACATCAAAGGAAACCATAAACAAGACAAAAATACAACCCTCAGAATGGGAGAAAATATTTGCAAATGAAGCAACTGACAAAGGATTAATCTCCAGAATCTACAAGCAGCTCATGCAGCTCAATATTAAAAAACAAACAACCCAATCCAAAAATGGGCAGAAGACTTAATTAGACATTTCTCCAAAGAAGATATACAGATTGCCATCAAACACATGAAAGAATGCTTAACATCATTAATCATTAAAGAATGCAAATCAAAACTACAATGCGATATCATCTCACACCAAAAAATCTAGAAACAATAAATTCTGGAGAGGGTGTGGAGAAAAAGGAACCCTCTTGCACTGTTGGTGGGAATGTAAATTGATACAGCCACTATGGAGAATAGTATGGAGGTTCCTTAAAAAACTAAAAGTAGAACTACCACACGACCCAGCAATCCCACTACTGGGCATATACCCTGAGAAAACCATAATTCAAAAGAGTCATGTACCAAAATGTTCATCGTAGCTCTATTTACAATACCCAGGACATGGAAGCAACTTAAGTGTCCATCAACAGATGAATGGATAAAGAAGATGTGGCACATACATACAATGGAATCTTACTCAGCCATGAAAAGAAACGCAATTGAGTTATTGCGTAGTGAGGTGGATCGACCTAGAGTCTGTCATACAGAGTGAAGTGAGACAGAGAAAAACAAATACTGTATGCTAACATGTATATATGGAATCTAAAAAAAAAAGGTCACGAAGAACCTAGGGACAAGACGGGAATAAAGACACAGACCTACTAGGGAATGGACTTTAGGATATGGCAAGGGGGAAGGGTAAGCTAGGACAAAGTGAGAGAGTTGCATGGACCTATATACACTACCAAACGTAAAATAGATAGCTAGTGGAAAGTAGCCACATAGCGCAGGGAGATCAGCTTGGTACTTTGTGACCACCTAGAGGGGTGGAATAGGGAGGGTGGGAGGGAGGGATACACAAGAGGGAAGAGATACGGGGACATGGATATGTATAACTGATTCACTTTGTTATAAAGCAGAAGCTAACACACCATTGTAAAGCAATTATACTCCAATAAAGATGTTTAAAAAAAAAAGTGATGGCCAACAAGCACATGAAAAGATGCTCAACATAGCTAATCATCAGAGAAATGCAAATCAAAACCACAGTGAGATATCACCTCAACCTGTCAGAATGGCTATCATCATAAAGAACACAAATAACAAACGTTGGAAAGGATGTGGAGAGAAGAGAACCCTCGTACACTGTTGGTGGGAATGCTAACTGGTGCAGCCACTGTGGGAAACAGTATGGAGGTTTTTCAAAAAACTAAAAAATATGCCCAGCAATTCTACTTCTAAGTATATATCCAAAAACAAAAATCAAAAACACTATTTTGAAAAGATACATGCACCTCAATGTTCATAGCAGCATTATTTACAATAGCCGAGATATGGAAGCAACCTGTGTCCATCAACAGATGAATGGATAAAGAAGGTGTGGTACATGTATACAATGGAATACTACTCAGCTATAAACAAGGAATGAAATTTTGCCATTTGAAGCAACATGAATGGACTTGGAGAGCATTATGCTAAGTGAAGTAAGTCAGACAGAGAAAGACAAATACTGTATGCTTTCACTTATATGTGGAATCTAAAAAATACAAAAAACTAGTGAATGTAACAAAAAAGAAGCAGACTCACAGATAGAGAGAACAAACTAGGGGTTACCTATGGCAGGGTGGGTAATATAGGGGTGAGAGATTGGGAGGCACAAACTATTGGGTACAAGATAGGCTCAAGGACAGCAACAGAAATATAGCCAATATTTTGTAATAACAGTAAATGGGGAGTAACCTTTAAAATTATATAAATATTAAATTTTAAAAAATAAATAAAAGTAAATTTTACAAGGGTAGTATGCTCATATGGCAAGAATCATGAAACTGGAAGTTTAAGGATCTCCTTACTAAGGTAAAGAGCATGAAGGATTTGCAATTCAAAGATTTCTTAAGGCAAATGCCAAGTTTCCATGGTGCCTGTGTATGTGATGATTAAAAGGGGTAGGGGAGATAAATAATAAATCACTTTACCTCAAAAAATATAAAATGGTAATAAAAGTGTACTTTGAAAAACTGTCATAAAGTATGATATTGAGATTAAATGGACAAATTTCAAGGAGAAATAGAAAGTCTGATTAGTTCTTTATCTCATAATAAGATTTAATCTGTATTAGAGCAACTTCTCAGAAAGATAACTACAGGTCCATATAACATTACTGGTAAATTCTGTCAAGCATGGAAAAAATAAGACCAATTTGATACAAAACATTCTAGAAATTAAAAAAGATAAAACATTTCCAATTTCTTCTGGGAGGCCACCTTAACCTTAAGAATATAAAAGAAAATCACAGAACAATGACAAATACTGATGCAAAATTGCTAAACTAAACGTAACAAATTAAGCCCCAATTTACAATGTTGAGGAAGTTTCCCTCTGTAACTAGTTTACTGAGAGATTTTACCAGCAATGTATGTTGGACACTAAATGTTTCTTTCTTTCTGCACGTCTTGAAATGATCATAGGAATTTTCATTTTTAGTCCATTAACGTGGTGGATTACTCTTATGGATTTGTGAATGTAAAAGCAATATTACATTCCTGGGATAAAACACATTCAGTCATGATGTATTATCCTTTTTATATATTGTTGGATTCTATTTGCTGAAATTTTGTTAAGAATGTTTGCATCTATGTGTCTGAAGACAATTCTCCATGGGTTTTTCTATACATCTCCTGAGTTCCTCTCTGCAGCTCTCTTCTCTCATGTACTCTACCTTGTGATCTCTAGCATCCTTAGCTTCCCCAGATTCCTACCTCTGCCTCTTCGTTTTAGGAAGATCATTAAGTTCTTCCTGGGTTCCCCCTCCTTGTGCAGAAACCTGGAAATGCTCCAGACATTAAGCTGGGGCAAGCATACTGCTCACCTGCTTTGTTTTCAGTCTCTCAAGAATGGATCAGTGTCTTTTACTGGCTGAAGATCAATGTTTTGAGATGCAATGTTTTGTATATTTTGTCTGTTTTTTTTTTTTTTTAGTTGTTTCAGGTGGGAAGATAAATCCAATTCCTGCTACCCATATTGTACTGAAGTAGAATTAGACTTTTATTCCGTACTTAATTTTATTCTTCAATAAATCTCCCAAGCTCCCTCTCTCAGCTAAAGTTATCACCATCCACACAGTTGCTCACACCAGAAAGTTGGTGTTATCCTTGATTCTTCCCATTTGTTCACTTGTACAATCCAAGCCAGTCTTACCAAGTCTTCTCCAAAATGTACCAATAATATATTGACTTTTTGCCACTAACATTGCCACCACCTCTAGATCGTCACATGTAGGTATGTGAATTTGCATAATATGACCTCTGAAAGGCATCAGTTTTCCAGAATCCATAGAGGAACTCTGATAGATAGTATCAGAGAATTTCCAAAGTACAAGGTGAATATAGGAGGTTCTACATTTATGCTGGTCTATATGACAGTGAAAACAAACTTCATTAAGAGTAGGAAAAAAAGGGGGCTTCCCTGGTGGCGCAGTGGTTGAGAGTCCGCCTGCCGATGCAGGGGATACGGGTTCGTGCCCCGGTCTGGGAGGATCCCACATGCCGTGGAGCGGCTGGGCCCGTGAGCCATGGCCGTTGGGCCTGCTCGTCCGGAGCCTGTGCTCCACAATGGGAGAGGCCACAACAGTGAGAGGCCCACATACGGCAAAAAAAAAAA
>NW_006782062.1:1968958-1970783 GCF_000442215.2 Lipotes vexillifer
GCTGAGCCTGCGCTTCCGGGTCCTGTGCTCTGCAACGGGAGAGGCCACAACACTGAGAGGCCCGCGTAGGAAAAAAAAAAAAAAAAAAAAAAAGAGTAGGAAAAAAAGGAATCCAAATTTTGATAGAAAGGGGGCAAGAGGAAAATCAACCATACCTGCTTCTCAGTGTATTATTATAATCTGAACAGAACTATTTGCAAGTATCTAGCTACCAAGAATATTAGCTCAAAAATATTCCCTCCCACTCCATCCTCAGTCCCATTCATTGAGGGGAAAACAGCTTGGGAAACAGGAGCAAGAATGCTCCTTAACATTCTTCTTAGGTACCGAGAAATCATTCTGCTATATATAGAGTCCCTGCTTATAGTTAAAAGTTCATAGGCATATGCAAATTACTTAATATGCTATTCATTCATTCATCCACTCATTCATAAAACATCTTTGGGTACCTACTATGTTCCAGGATCTTGAGTTCTAGGATTATAATTATGAATAAGACACAGTCATTGTTTTCAAGTAGTTCATCTTCTAATAAACGAAAGTAGACTTATGAATACAAAAACAAAAAAACCATCTCTGGAAAGCTAATTTTTTAACTGACAATACTTTTTTCTTTTACTTTATACACAATCTCAAACTTCAAGATTGAAGGTTGAGGACATGAGCAATTATTTCCACCAAGATCTTGTGCTAGTGCAGAAGAACTCTAAAAACAACATTTTAGCCACTTACACAATCAAAATGGTTAAAGTATCACTTATTACTTCTTCAGCTATCTTGTATTTTGGCCTGTGAGCTCCTACCCTGCTGGAGATAGCAGCTTTTCTCTTTTGGTGATGTGTATGGGAAAGGGCTAATGACCAACCTTGTTCATTTTGGGCAAAATTATTTAATGTAAATACGTGTTAAAGAAAACTACATTTTAACATATTCTGGGTGTTTATATTTTGTTTGGTAGTTTTAATTTTCTGAACTTGTAGATGTCTTCATGATAATATCTAAAAAAATCAGGGTACCAGTATCAGGTCTTATGCTAAAGATTTAACTTACAGTATCAACTAGGATTGTATTTAATGGCAAAAATCAAAGACTAGTACTGACACAAATAAGTTAGAAAACTATTTGTTTAAAACACAAATTCTGAAGGTAGGCTGTTTGGGGTTGTACAAGCTGCAAAAATGTCAAAGAGGGGCACTGTTCCTTCTGTCTTTTTATTCCAATTTAAAATTTTGGCTTTCACCCACAGGATGTTAAGATAGCCTCTGTACTTCTATTAATCAAAACCATTTTTGATATTCCACATAGGAATCATGGAGTAGGGCAAATGAAATGTCAGGTGAGTTTGTGCATTATATAAACTTCCTGGCAACATTACCCAAAGTCTTTCTCTTATATCTTTGGCTAAACTGGAGTCACAGTTGTAAAAGACGGGCATACTTGTAAAAGTCATACTTGTAAAAGAAACTTGAAGGACCAAGACAGCCAGGGAACATCCCTACTTCTATCACCAGGGAAAACACAAGAGACTGGGACGTCGGAAGACTCCACACACATTACCTCACTGGATCCTTATACAAACTTAGGGAAGTATGTACGGAGCACCTACGTTGGCGCTATGGATTTTCAAGTGTTATAATATTGTTCTCATTACTTTCTGATTTTACAAAGAGCAGCATCAAGAAGAATGCCTTCAATATTAAACTTTTAGTTGTGCGTGGCGACAGGAAGCAAAGAATAGAAGCAGGCAAGGCCAATTTACCACAGGAAACATGAAGGAGCTTCTGCTCGATTTTGCTTTGAGAAGCAGATATGAGAGGAGCAGGAA